>NC_056727.1:295030309-295095309 GCF_019279795.1 Protopterus annectens | reverse complement strand
AACAGTCAGCTGCAAGTTATATTTTGTTGACTGTACAGAACTCTTCCAAAGTGAATAGTCTATTTAATATTGGTACTGACCATCTGGTGATAGCCATGGAAAAAGCCATCTCTTAGCTTGTTGAAAGAGTGTTTGCTAAGTCCAGTGAATTTTCTTTGCAGACTTCTACTAGTCTCTGCCCTGCTTCATTTTGTACTTCAAGGCCACACCTGTCCATTTTTTCAGCTGTACTTTGACTACAAAACATAGCCTTACAATCATCTATGATGAATATAACAGCATTTTTAGTATAATTTCCAGAACCTGTGTAGATCTTCGTAAAAGTGGTCATCCTCCTCTTCTTTATTATCAGTAACTGGAGCCTGAACTTGTATCACTGTAATGTTCAAAGGTTTATCTTTTAGTCTGATTTAAATCAATCAGTTTTGGGGTTATAAACAAACAATGATATTTGACACCCAGCTGTTAACTTTGGGGTATACTCAATCTCTTCTGCAAACTTCTTGACCATAGTAGATCTGATACTTATCTGATGTAAAATGATGCATTCCATTTTTGTTCACTAATTCCCACATTGTCAGTATTTACTCTTGTCATCTTATCCTTAGCCACTTCATATTTAGAATTATTCACAGTTCTTGCACTCAGATTTTCAGTGATGTCTAGCTCTTTATAGCATCACAATTTTATTTCATCTCTGAGTCCTTCTGCAGGTGGATATTCATCCAGTTTTCTATTGATCTATATCATAAGCTCAAGCATAACTCATACTTATCTTCTTCTCTTCCCCAGGAGACTCTTAAGGTACTGATTGATATACTAGTCAATTTTATGCATGGTAGGTAAAATTATCCAGTACTATATTAGTGCTTAGTTAAGGTAATATACACTGACTGCAATGCTGGCTGTCGGAAGTACGGTATGTGGATGAGGTCATGTCATGGGAATTTTCTTTCCCTAAAAGTACAGTGACCTTGCAATTAATTATATTAAATAAAAAGGTGTAGGATTCAGTGAGACTACTAAGGGAAATGGTAGAGGTGTTGTCCTTAGTTTAATGCAGGATTTGAAACGCACATCAGGATCATATTTTTATCATTTGAGTGAATTCTGTACTTCCAATATTCAGAGTGCTGTCATAGGACCATTAATGAGTACTAATGATAGGTACTAATAATTATTTTTGTACTGTGAACTGTCCGTGAGCTGTATTTATTTCAAAAAAGATTTTCAGTTGAAACTGCATATTTACCCTGCCAGAAGAACAGATGCAAAAATTTAAATTTTAAAGCTGCTCAGGACCTGAACCATGTTTGTATTTTTATTTTATCTGCATGACACAGAGATGTTGAATAGAGGACTTGTTTTTTCCATAAATTTGTTTCTTCTCATCCACACTCGTAAGATCAATACAGTACTAGATCACAAAGTCATAATGTTAACCAACTCAATTACATACATAAAGTATTGCACAAAGCAATAGAAGTGTATATTAATATGCACAGTACCAGTGGGAACACCCTATTGAAGAAAATAAAAAAAATAGTAAGACCGCTGAAGCTTAGCCATCCAAACCTGATGATCAGTGCACAGATCAAGGTCGTTTATATCATAGGTTTCCATAAAGCACCTGTTTATAAAAGGTATAGCTCAAAGTGGAAACAAGTGAGCATGCCCACATAAACCATTCTTTATCCATGAAGGCCCCATTTTTATGTGTACTGTCCACATGTCCACTTTAGTAATACTTTGGGCTTTAACATACTCTTACTTTTTGAGTACCAACACATTTGGAACACATACAATTTCATGAGAATTTTGGAACAGAGATATTTGATATGGTTTTCTAATTTAGTTACATATTAATTTATTGAGATAATCCTATCTGTGATGTTAATAAGGTTCCACATATTTTTCCAAAATGATCTGATTTGGGGAAAGTCTCAGTATATGTGGAAATATAAAACTGCTACATTGTCATATGTTCAGCAAAGAAACATATCTCCAGGAAAGATTTTAACTAATCTGATAGGCATAAGATGCACTGGCAGGCTCATGTTGATAATTGTAACCCACATAACCATGCATATTGATGTCTGTACACATAGGGAGAGGATATAGGGTGCCCTTCCCATGACATGGGTCCCTATATTAGCTACCAGGGGTTGACATAAGGTCATAAGTATGCCCTTATTCCCAGGATGCCAGCAAGGGTACAAAACCCTGTTATGTTTTGTCTGTATGACTACTCCCTACAACCAGCTCTCATCTTCACTGAGAAATTTTCAGGATGGTAGAAAAATGGGACAGACTCATATGGGATGATTTGGAGGTAATTATAGTCTTGTAACTCCCACCTTCTTTTCTCTGAAGCTATCATACACTGTCTGTTAAGTACACCATAGGCACTATAAAACATTCAGATTTTGAGCAAATGCCTAATCCCCTTTAAGCATTCTATCAACAGTATGAACAGCAAAAGAAATGCTACTTACATTGTTTAAAACAACATATTTCAGTTGCTTTTAAATGAACTTCTGTTGGGGTCTCATCTTATTTCTATCTTTTTGACAAAGACTGATAATCATGTTGATTGCAATATAAGTTCTGTCTAGATTGGTCTTGATTCTGTCTTTCTTGCACTTAGATTTAGTTTTCTGGAGTACGTAAACATGTGATATCAGTAACTAAGCATGAAATAGGCCAATACATTGTAATTGAGTAGTTCTATTTTCCAATAAAACATTGGTATAAATTCAAATTCATAAAGGAACTGCAATCTGTACACCTTCATAAATTCATAAACATCCCAGTGCTGCAGCACAAAGATGTGTAGCACTATATAGAGCTGGCTCCATGACCATGTTATATACTAATGAGGTAGTCCAAGGGAGAGGCAAATGTTAATTAGCCATGTGCAGTGTGCCCAGTCTTGCCTCCAAGAAGGCATCTATATGCCAAATGATTCAGGAAATCATTCACTTGTGTAGATCACCACAACTGGCCCCACTGAGTCATGACAGTTGATCCACAGGAAATCTGACCACAAAGCAATATACCATAGTCACCACCTTCAAGCTCCTTGATCGTTTATGGAACAGCTCTCTGAAACATGTCAGTGGTTGATATATGGAAGTCTAAAATGCATGCTATCTTCCCATAGGTGAATTAAAATAACTCAGACTGGTACTATCCTAATTAACCTAATTTGCCAACATTCATGATTAGCATCAAGCACACAGAAGAGTTTCTTTTCTGAAATGGTTAACAGTACATTTTCATTTGTTCAAAACAGACAGTGCTATCTTTTTTGTAGCTTTAAGTTTTTCTGGGTCTATGCAAGTACACATTTCATCTGAATTCACAAGATTAAATATGCAGTTTGCCCAGTCAGTAATCTTAGTCTATTTTCTAATCATTGTCATGTTGTCTACACTCTGCATCTCCTTCTTAATTGCACTTCTCGAAGCTGATGGAACTTTCCCTGGTGCATGCTTTACCATGCTGCAGATTCTATTTGAATGTAATAAACTCATGGCAAGCAGCCCATATTATTAAACAAATCAATGTATACTCATATCAGATCAGGTCGCTACATATTCACAGCATGAACATTCTTCATTATACCAAGCTTCTAACAATTTAAACAACCCAGTGTAGAAAAGCATTCCATCTAAATCATCAACCTGGAATTTAAGATTATATTTCAAATTCATATTTTCACTTTTTTGTTGTTTTTTGACCCTCAAGTTTTACATGATGAATTGACTAAACAGTGATTTGCACATGACTGTTTAGTTTATCTTGTTTTAGAATTCATGCTTCAGACATCTAAGTATGTACAACAGCATGCTTTGTATCAAAGTCATATCTATACATAACATTTTTATTAATATTTTTTAGCTTATGTACTTAGATTTCTGACTAACCCCACTACTGCATATTTTCTGCTGTTTTCGCCTGTACAGTATTACCCCAGTGCACATTCTAAACTCATATTGTGGCCATAATCATCTCATTTTTATAAATTTTGTTCTTCCCATTGTATTCTCCTTGAATTTATTTTTCATTCTGCATACTCTGACAAACTGCTTTATTTTTCCACATCTTCTATATGTTTCATTTATCTGGACATCACTTTTTATCATGTTCACTCGCACATCTTACACAAAGATTATCACTGGCAAATTTCTCATAATTTTTATGATTCACAAGATTCATTGTAACTGTTTTACTCAGTTTCACATACAATCTTATACACATATCTCTTTGAAAATTCTTCAAATTATGAATACAATTAGAGTTTAGCTTTTGCAATATAAAATCTTCTCTCAATAATCTGACTCTTGAATGATAATTTCTGATACCACAAAAATCCATTATCATGTTAATGAATTATGTAAAGTGCCAAATTCAGTCTTGAGTTCAGTTTTTAAATTCAGTGACATATAAGCATTTATGTTTTCTTGTGGACCATGTGATTTCATGGAGAAAATGTTGAAACAAGGCAGATTTTTCTTTGGTTAACAGCAGCTCTAAATCTATCTTATCACAGAAAATGCATGCTTTCTATCTCAAAACTAAAACATTATAAATGGTCAGTTCTAGTCTTGTCAGATGTATTGCTCATAGGCAAAAATAAATAACATTTCTGGACCCATGATTTACAGTTCTCGGATTATGCCACAGATATTTCCTGCTAGATGTAGTTGCACCATATCTTAAACAAAGTTGAAACAAATTACTTCAAACCAGTTCTGTTACTATGCAATATCATGTATTTAATAACAGCAATAAAGAGACTCAAGACTGCAAACCACCAGTTTCATTTGCTTTCCTATGAGATTGTTTAAAACTATTGAGAAAACCATGCATCTGAAAGACTGAAGTATGATTAAGCTGCAGATATCTTAAAGACAGATATATGCATAGGGTAAAAATGAGAGTGTTGTTGAAAGACACTTTTAGCTCTACTGAGAAACATGGAATTAATAGCAGGAAGAAAGTAATATTAATTGTGTGCAATCTTCATTATATGATAATCATCCATTCCTTGTTACTATGTTCCCTGTCTTTGACATTATAATAATGTATTGTTTTATTTTTAAAGAAAGTAATAGTTTAACATTTTTTTCCATAGTCACTCTTAGGTATGGTTCCTCAAGTGAATGATGCTTTATGAATTCATATTTTCTATGGCCTCATGAGTATCATTTCAAAGTGAAGAAAAACAATGATATCCATACTGAATGCACTAATGCTATGATACAGCTGTTGGATTAATGAGAGCTTTAATGCAACAGTTTTACTGAGTAAAATTCAATGATGTATTACTTCCGTATCTCACCAAACATGGCTATGTATAAACTAGGTATGGAAAAATAGATTTTATTACAATAAAAGGCTGTTTCAACAAAATAGGTGTTTTATTTTTTCTTGAGTAAAGAGTATGTGCTTTTTGAGAAGAAAAAAGGGAAAATGAACTCCATGTAAGGCAACAAAAGTTAAGTAACTTTTCATTTAACAATGTCAAGAAACCAAGTTATCAGCATAAGACAGCACACAGCCTATAGAAAATAAAGGCAATAAGTGACAGAAAAGTGGATATTCATAAAAAAAATGTGAAGTGGTTTTATAAGTCTGGCAGTGTTTGGCACAGGCAGTGATATACATCATATAGTGTCACGATGTAAGAGATGGTCTGCCAGGTTTAATAGTTGTACTATATCTCTTAGCAAATCACCAGACCATAATCTTAAAATGCTACTTCTACACATAGTAGAAGAAAAAGGAGATCAGATATAACAACCTATTGTAGTATCAGAAAGTGCATTTGCACATTTAGTAATGTTGTGGAAAGGGTACAAAGGCACTTTGAGCTAAAAAAACAGTGCACAGTTTCAAAGTAGATTACATATTTCATTATGTGTCAACAGATAGTAGACTAAGCAATAGAATGAATAATTTTCCTTGAATGTGAGAGGTCTAACTTCAAAGATAAAAATGACCTGTATCTTGCAGGAAATAGAGTGATTGCAATCTGGAGTCATATATGTTCATAGGTGTTTAATAGGCTAATCACAAGGGCCTTTTTAGGTTCAGTCATGCATCCCAAATCTCTGACAAAGTTTTGATACCCTTGATAAACATAAGCATGAGCCTGGGAGATGAACTATTTACAGGTTACCTGTTTGCATTGGAGACATAGGTGCCAAACCAGGGATGAATTTTTGGTTTCCCAACCAGTTGTCCAAATTGCACATGAATTGGGTTAAGGAGAAACTCTGCTTCACATGGAAGGGGTGTCTGTTCCATAGATGGGGTAGTCTCTGGGATACATACCTATCTTTCCAGCAGGTCCTATTTATATCACAAGCAAGGTTTAAGTCTTTAGAATGGGTATTTCTGCTACTGTTTGTTTTGTGGATATGCAGGAGGTCCATCAGAGTGGGGTCTGACAATACCTTGTATGCCATGCATAGCTCTCCTCAAAAACCTATAGGAGACAGAATACAGGGAAAGGACCTTGAGGTGGTCTACATAGGACATATTACTTACACCCTGTATTCTTTTAGTGAGGAACCTCTGTGGATGTTCCAGTTGTTGGATATGCCTGGTTAGGTACATACCAAAAGGTGAATTTTACTCAATGATAGGTCTGATGAATGCCAAATACAGTGAAACAATGACTTCCTTGGACTTAGAAACCATAACTTTGTTTATAAGTTGTGCAATATAGAATGATTTCCTCACCAGTGTAGATATGTGATGATCAAAGGCTAGATTACTATCTATGTGTGTCCCTAAGTCCCTGACTACTGGTTCAACTCTAAGGGATATGTTGTCAAAGAAAACCATGTTGCCACCCCATCTAACTGTTACCCACCAAACTGTTCCACAATACAATACTCCTTCATCACCCTAATCTATATTCAGTTAAACACCCACATTCTGTTTCCCCCAGCTGTCTTTCTCAGCAATTCTCTACCTAAAACTATCTTTATCTCTTCCACTATTAATACTCATCCCACCCCCTCTTCCACTGCTACTTTACTCCCTCTCACTCTTACTCTCTTGACCCCACTACACCTTTCTTCCCTTCCCTCTACCAATTCCCATTCACTACTCACTGTTTCTCCACCTCTGCCCACTTGGTATATTAAAAAAATATATAATAATTAATACTGTAGGGGTTCTCCTCTTTAACTGCTCAGCAATCTACTTCTTCTTGTAAATTGTTACTATTTTTATATATATTATTAAGTCTCATTAATGTAAAATGTCACAACACTATGTGCTATATTTCTGATATGTCTAGAACATATGTGTGGCAATTTAAATGCATGGCAATATAAAACCTCTGTAAATGTCTAGAATGTATGTGTTGTAAATATAAGACTCTGCATGTTGTTCTTTATGTGGAGCTTTGCTGCTCGGGTCTCCACTGAAAATGGGCCCCCAGCCCTGTGGACTAACCTGGTTAACAAAAGACAAATAAATAAATAATAAATAAAACATTACCAAGAAAAACAACAAAAGTAAATGTATCCTACTGGAAATTATGATATGCAGGCTCATATAGTAGTTGACCTGTGAAGGGATTATTAATTCTAATTTACAAGCACTGTTGGCAGGAAATCAAATCAATGGTTGGCAGTTGTGATAGATGGGTAATAAAGTCAAGAAAAGACATTGGAGAGATTGTTATAGGGAACTTTTCTGGTACAAAACAGAAAGATATTGAAACACTTTATACCTTTAAAGAGGCTTTAGAAAAGATAGGGGGCACCTCTCTACTGATGATCATAGAACAATACTTTAATGTGGCCCTTGACTATGGGTTTGACAAATTACCTAAAATTCGCCCCAAGTTGCACAGACTTGGGAATCTTATACATACCTGGATGCATGAATTTTGCTTGCTACATGTCTAGAGATCCCTCCACCATAATGAAATCAGGTACATCTATTTTATTTTGAGAACTGGAACAGTGAGTAAGCTGGATTTTTTCTTAGTCAGGCAGAAAATACCAGACATTGTCTGCCTAATGGTGATCATAGCTATAGTGTATTCTTGACAATTGTAAGGTGATTATGGATATATACAGTTCTAGGTGATTTCCTGTTTTTAGGAATTGCAAGTGGGATCCCTTAATCTTCAGAGATAAAAGCAGGTGGAATTACTAAGATAGAAGGTTTTAAAATATTGACAAAAATGATGTATAGCAGTAGTGGAGATCTGGAATGCATGACACACTTTTAAGTTAAATGTCCTAGCCTTTGCTAAATATATAGAGAATATTGAATATACCCGAAATGTAGAAATGTAGACATGCTCAGAAACAGCTTCAACAGGCAGTTAGATCCTATGAGTAAGACAGCCGCAAAGATGTTAATGTTCTAATAAAGATAAATATAATATAAGCCAAGACAAGAGCGATTCAATATGTGCTTTAGCAAGAGAAGTGGGAACCCTTAAAGCTAATGCACTGTTAGCAGCACACTTGAGGGCAAGGCAACTAGCAGCAACTATATTAGGGTTAAAGGATAAGGAATGGGGTTACAAGTCACTGTACGGCAGCATTTAATGCCATGATGAACATTACAAGCGCATTTGTCTCCTGTAGCATAACTATTTGCTCTCTAAGGGTGGCCACGGTGGTCCAGGAGTTAGTGTTGTCTCCTCACAGCAAGAGGTTCTCTGGTTCAGTTCTCAGCTGGAGTGCCTTCTGTGTGGAGTTTGCATGTTTTCCCTGTGGTCACATGGGTTTCCTCTGGGTGCTCCAGTTTCCTCCCACATTGCAAAAACATGCAGTAGGTGGATTGAACACTCTAAATTGGCCATAGGTGAAAGCATATGTGTGAGTGAGTTGAATGAATGAAATACCGTGGCAAGGCTAGCCACCAGGCAGTGTAAACCTTGGCTCGAGTTGATTGTCACTGCTGAAGTGACACCCTGAGCCTATGTACAAAATAGGAAAAGGGGTTGAGGATGGATCTATGATACTGGGAAGCATCAGAATTTAACAGGTTGGGAGGTTTTTCAGGAAGAAATCCAATGATTATCACTCACTACCTTACAAAGGGAGGAATTAAACAAGCCTGTATAGATTTCTGAGGTCAAACAATCCAAAGTGGCTCTGAGAGCAGGGAAAACACTAAGGCTATAAAAACTACCATTAGACATGTACACATGAAAATATGGCACCAGTACTTTTAAATTTGTTTACTGATGGACCAGTGAGAAGGAATCAAGTTAATGATTACATTCTACAAGGAGGAGAAAGACAGGCAATACCCACAAGATTATAGGCCAATCTCTGTACTCTCAGTGGAAATAAAAATCCTGGTCAACCTACTATAGCCTGTAGACTTGGACAAGTAATCCCTTCATTAATTGGTGATACCCAGCAGTGGTTTTTACCCAAAAGACAAGGCCTGTTAAGACTTTTTATAAATATGCTGTTGATAGATACACTCAGTCACACTCCACTAGCAGCCATATTTATAGATTTAACAAGACCTTTGATATCATAAGATGAAACTTTATGTGGGGTGTGATGCAAAAGTTAGACATAACTGGAATTTTTTAAACTGGTGCTAAATGATATAGCCAACCAACAGCAAACGTAGAAATGAATAGTATATGCTCAAATCCCTTCTATGTCCCACTATGCAGATGTCCACTATCCCCTTTCCTATTTTTTTATGGTTGTTGAATCCCTCATCCTATGTATAAATTAACACTGCTCACACTGGGGCATTAAGCTGTTCCATAAGATTATTTATCTGCTTGATTTGCTGATGGCTGTGTGCTGGGAGTGAAGGATCCACACTGCTTGCGACCTGGAATTTTACTAGTGTTCCAACAGCTTCATATACCAAATGGACCCTCAGTTAACTGAGACAAATCAGTACTATTTCTCCTAAACTCACATTGTCAAGTTATGAGGGGAACACTCACAAAACTGGGAGTTAAATGGATGATAAAACACACATATGTAGGGATCCAAATTTTTAGTAACTGTACAGAGACGGCAGTAGGTAAAGCATTGCAGTGATAAACTAGCAGCCTGGGCATGGCTAAAGCTGATGCTATTGGCAAAAATGTCTGCAGTGCATGTGTCTGTTACCAATATACCTGTAACTATCAGATGTATTCCAGCCTTAGATATCCATCCATTAGCATATAGAATAAACAACATCTTAGGATAGCCCACAAGATACTTATGACCTCCAAACACTTTGGGAACTGGAAGTCCCCAAAGTATCAATGTACTCACAAGCAGCAGATTTGATTCATTTGGCACAAGTTAGGCCCCGGTGTAGGCCATTATAGGTAATCCTCAGCTGCACTTAATAAAGTTACAACTATAGTGAGGCACTGCTAGGAACACAAGGTGGGTATAGGATCCTGGGCACCAGGAGAATAAATTGTTTACATTCCTGGCAAAGTGAGAATTATTGGAAACTTTACATAATACTTGGACCTGAATATGGCTAAATCAGCAAGTCCTGATAGAGAATCAACCTGTCCTCTGGAACAGATAGTTAAGAGGTAATCTCATATACTGGGCAGACATATACTTGTCAAAGTAACCTACTGTCTTTATCACTAACAGATGCAGGGAAAATTGCCAGAACCCTACCTTTAAGACCATAGTGGCAACATTTACAACTGACAAGTATAAATCTTACAAAACCTTTAGCTGAAGATTAGTTCTCACATATATTAGGATAGGATCCTCTGAGGAACATAACTAAGAAAACAGCTCTTATCTCTTCTTTATAAAAACATTGACAACTATATCATAAATGCTTTGGCAATGGCAGGAAACAAAGGGCCAGCTATCTAAAGAAGGAACTTACAGTAAAAGAGATGGATCAAATTGCCACCCTGCTGCAAAATCCAACACGCCTGCTCTCTATTACATTCTGCCATTTCAAAAAACTTAATTTTTGCTGTCAGAAGACTGTTTTGAGTCTTACTTCAGAGTGATAAGAAAGTGACAGCTCCCACTTGGCTACTTGAAGGCCATGCCATTATTATTTCAGTTTACCTAACAGCAAAGTCCCTGGTGTCATATAGATAGTAAACAGTATAAAAAGACACAGAATTATATAAAAAAAGAATTGTTAAGACTTCTAAGTTATTGCAGGAGTCAGACTGAATGAAATTGCATGTGGAAATTCTAAGACGTAAGGTTGTACATTGACTCAGAAATGACACTAGTATCTCAGCTATGTAGAAGTACCCGTTTTCATCTAAGAACAATATAAGAAGAAAAGATGGACATTACTGAGGCCATCTAAGCCTGTGATATCCTTGTTAAATATCTTCTAAAGAAATGGCAGTAATGACTTGGCCATTGTGGACTGTTCTTAATCATTTTAGCTTAAATTGCTATACAGGATAACAGTCCCTTTCAGTTTCAAGGGAGAAAATGGAAATATAAAATAGTCAGAGTGACCAACAACTGTTTAGTACCACCAAAAGGGGCAGAAGGCAATAAAGTGAAACAGATATGTTTTGACAGAAATGTGTGTACCTTTACTTCCCCTTTGTACGTTTTGCACAATAAATCTTTAACTAATAGTTTTGGTATATAAACTGATAATTTAATTGGATTTTCATTTAGTGACCATACATTTCCTTGTTGTTTAGTGGTTTGAGTTTTTCTCTATAATGACGCCAAGTTTTGTAAATTAAAATTGACTTCTTTGTGGTTATTAGGAAGTTACATTTCAAAGTTGCTTTTGTAGAAAATCAGTGAAAAAAAGCACGATAAACCAGTAAACAACAGCTCACGACCAGAGCAATCACAAGGACCTGGAAACAGATAATGTACTTCAAAAGACTCCTTTATTCCACTTTGTATCCACAGATAAAAACAGCTCTTCAAAACTGAGAACAAGAAATATTGTCAAGCGCTTTCGCCCGGGCTCTCCCAGGCTTTATCAAGACAACTATAAGTGGAAAAGTACTTCCTTTATATACATTTGCCTATTCCCCTACTTCCTTAATTGTATTATTGGACTTAATTAATTAAATTTTATTTTATTATTAAACACAACCAATTGATAGTTCTTAAAAAATTCTAATGGTTAATATTCTTTCAAACATTTAAAAACATTTAAAAACCTTAGAAATAAACTAACAAGTAAATAAAAATAAAAATGAAAACACATACATCGACTTTATGTCATAATTGCACTTTTAACAATCCACTTTAGCAGCATTATATGGTCCATAAATTAATTTAAATTATTTTATGGTATACCTTACTTATAAAAAGTTTTTTATTTATTTATAAACCTAACTAAGTTATTGTGTAAATATTATTAAATTTAATCTGTGCTATACTAAAAAATAATTTTGTAAAACATGTTACTTAAGTGTAATAAAAAAGAAGAAACATGCTTTTAGAAACAAACATATTAATAAAAATATATAAATATGTATATAAAATACTTTCTATACCAATATTGTGCTTAAATAAAAAATTTTTGTTCCAAAAATTGTTCAAACCTCCTAGAAAATATATATGTATACATATATGAATTTTTTAAGAACTATCAATTGGTTGTGTTTAATAATAAAATAAAATTTAATTAATTAAGTCCAATAATACAATTAAGGAAGTAGGGGAATAGGCAAATGTATATAAAGGAAGTACTTTTCCACTTATAGTTGTCTTGATAAAGCCTGGGAGAGCCCGGGCGAAAGCGCTTGACAATATTTCTTGTTCTCAGTTTTGAAGAGCTGTTTTTATCTGTGGATACAAAGTGGAATAAAGGAGTCTTTTGAAGTACATTATCTGTTTCCAGGTCCTTGTGATTGCTCTGGTCGTGAGCTGCTTTTGTAGAAACAAACAGGGCAGCAGAACTTGTCTCAGCAAGATACGAAAGTGATAATATTAATGAGGACTTTATCAAAATGAGTCACATGAAGTAAACTTCATTTTGATTTATTTCTTAATGAGATTTTTTTATAATAAAAGTGTTATTCTACCACAGTTTAATATTAAAACAATTAATGATTGTTCTGCTCTCCTATCACATCATGCTAAAGATATGTATGATGGATATCTTGAAATTATAAACATACTGAATATAACTTAAATAAAAACAAACTTGCTGCAACTGAGGAAAATTAAGCAAAATATAATATTTATCATTAAGTGCTTTTATCTCAGTGATATGAGACCTACTTTTTTATTGTTTACCTAAGTATATACAAATATCCATACTCCTACTGGAAGACATATTGTTTCAGGATTTTTCAAGAAAATATAATCAACTTAATAAATATTTGCAAGTTCATAATAATAAATTACATTGTCTGATTAGGGATTCAGAATAATTGCTACAAAAGTTGAATAAACCTGTTTTCATATAATGAATAATATCACCACCTATCAATAGTGAGATGACTGATGTTTTAACTGATTTAAGTTTATTTATCAGGAACGTATATTTGAAAGTAATGTTTCTGGGATGTGAAGGTAATGCTGATGCACTGATGCTTTATGTGAACAAAGTATATTTATACTTCTTCATTTCCTCTTAACAAAAGCATTTTTGAATGTTTGTGAAAAAGAAATAAGAATGTACTGTCATAATAAAATAAAAGGTAAATAGCAGATTTTATAATTTATCAAAGGTTGAATCACAATCTTTAGTGACTTTACAAAATAATGTGGAGATTGTCATTAAACAAGCAGATGAAGGGGAAATATAGTAATATTTGACAACAATAAATATAATCAAATGATGAATGTTATGTCACATGATGAAGTATATGGTGATATTCATATATATGAAATTAATTCCTTGATTTCCAAATTGAAGTCACAAGTTTATGACTTATGCATCTCAGGTAGATTGAATAATTAATTATTTGAATATTTTATGTGTATGAACCTCTCATTCTAATAATAAATGGGTTACCAAACATACATAAGGACTTACACTTTTAAGACTTGTTATGTCAAGTCATGGTTGGATTGTAGAACCTTTCTTGATATATTTAGAGAAGGTTTTAAGAAATGAAGTAGATAAAAGTGAAACAGTACTGCATCATACTGAACAATTCTTAACTAGATTAAATGAATGTTAGGTACACAAAAATAATGGCTCAGACTTCTGTGCGGTAACAGTGGATGCTAAATCCCTATTTACAGTTGTACCTAAGGATGAAGGGATTGATTTTATTTTTTATCAAATTTCTTTTTATTAAATATTTGTTCACAAAATATGCACAAAAAGATAACAAGACATATACATGTGGTACAGCTGATGTTACAGAGTGTATACCATAAGCATGCAATAGTAGTTATTGCCCACTTTACTCAATAGCATTCAAGTTAAGTAGAATTACCATTTGGGTTACTATGAGGAAATGGTTATATTATAAGTTATTCCAAGAGCTTTTATCATATAGCAGTTCTCTTGTACATTATTTTACAGCTGCAAGCAATATTAGAGGTAAAACAACAACCTATATAATGATAACAATCTACTCTACTAAACCTTATATACATATATAAAATATGTCACCTTAATTATTGTGGCTACTAATCTCAACAAAGTGATGTGTTTACTAGGCTAATATAATTAGTATTTAACATACTGTTTATGAGAGAATATAAATTAATGCTTTGCAGTACCTTTGATAGTAGGTTTGGTTCTTCTGACTTTTTGTATAAAGCTTCTTGGCTAATGTATGCTTTTTTGCCATGCTTTTGTATTCTGACCAGGTTAGTCTTGATCTGTCTATCCAGTTTTTTGCTATGTAAACTTTTAACAGGGTGCATAGTGTTATTATAATGTGTTTAGAGAAATTATTATTATTGCATTTGAATATATGCAGTATAGCTGTTTCCCATGACAACATGAATTTTGAATACCCTAATTTCTCTAAAAGGAATCTAAGTGAGCACCATAGTTTATAGACTGTTTTGCAGCTCCAAAAGATGTGGAGGATACCTGCCTCTTTATTAGGACAGAAGGAGCAATAGGGTGACTTGGATAGGTTGAATTTGTTAAGGTGGACAGTTGTTTGGTAGGCATTGTTGAAGATCATGATCTGTGTGTATTTTAACTTTTTGTATGGTGTCAGTTTCATAGTATTTCTAATAGCTAATTCCTTTTGATTGTCTGTTATGGTGTTATCTTTTCTTTCCCAAAACTTTGAAAAGAGAATAGTACTTTGATATTTAATAATTGCTATTAATTTATATGCATTTGATATCATTTTCTTTTTACTTAAGAGCAATTTTAGAACTTGTGTTAACTTGACATCTTGCTCAACTACATTGATATCTTTGGTTATAGTACTTACTAGGTATAAGATTTTTTAATTATCAGGTTATATCTATTGCTAGCTTTAAGTAGTTTCATGATATTTTCCATTGGAAGTTTTTTAATTGGTAAAAATCCCGTACTGTATCATTTTTATTAAAGGGTATTTAGCTAGATTTACCATAGTGTTTGCTAGTTTTATATCTGGGTTGTTATGTATTGGCTGCAAAAGCGTAACTGTGTCTTTTAAATTTGTTGATATCAGTAGCTTCTTAAAAATTTCACAGTTGTTTATTAAGATTGGGTGAATTTTTATTGTCTTAAGAGTTTCTTGTTTTAAGAAGGGAATCATTTTTGGATTAACTTTATAGGTTATAATATTCATGTGAAATAATTTAATCCATAATGGGTACCATTCATATCCTATTGGGTCATGATTTGCTAGCTGCATGATGTGAATTGCATTGATGATTTCATAGTACAATTGAAAACCAGGAAGGTCTAGGCCTCCTTTTTCTTTTGTGGGTATTAGCTTATTATAGCTAATTCTTGTACTTTTTGGGTACCATATGAACTTTGCCAGTCAAACTTTTATCTTGTTGAAAAAGGTAACTGGAATTTTCATGAAAATGGCATTCAGATGGTATAAAATCTTAAGCAATATGTTCATTTTTATAATTGAAGCTTTTGATAAGGTAGATAGTTTAAGTTTTTCCCACTTACTAATGTTACCAACTATATTTGACCACATTTTACCTATATTATTATTGAACATATCTGCTTGTGTATGGCTAAACTTTTTACCTAAATACTTCAAGGTACATTGCACTTTAACATTAGTCTCTGGAAAGTAAATTTCCTTATGTCCCAGTTGGTTAACTGGATAAATGATTGACTTCTTAGGATTAATTTCATAGTTGGATACCATGGAAAACTTATCTATGGATGATAGGATTTTATTTAAATCAGTATTGGGATATTGAAAGTAAATACTGAGATCATCTGCAAAAGCTATGTATTTTACTTGAGCGTTTGATACAGAAATAAGATGATGGTATGTTCTCTGGGTTTGTTTGTGTCTTTCGGCTTTTCCCGGTTAGGGGTCACCACAGCGGAACTTGGGTCCGCTAATGATTAGTAGTTGATTTTTACATGCTGAGTTACCAGCCCTGATTCACAACCTTCAAAGAAGGTACGCCCATTAACTCATGTCTCCATGCAGAAGACGCTTTAGCTGAGAATCGAACCAGACAGCGTCTTACTGTGAGACGACAATGCTACTGCAGCAGTAATTTGCAGTAGTAATGCTTCTATATAAAAATTAAACAGGTTTGGTGAGAGTGGGTATCCCTGTCTGGTTCCATTTACTATTTGTATTGGGTTAGAAGTTTTCTTATTAATATAAAGAGTTGTAGTTGCTTTAGTATATAATGTTTTAATCAATTTTATATATTCATTTGGGAGTCCAAATTGATAAAGTACAAAGAGGAGGAATTTTTGATTGACTCTGTCAAAGGGTTTTATTGCATCTACTGATAATGCATATTTAGGGGGTTTGTCCTTGGCACATAAGTGGGTTAGGGCATCGATGGTTAATGTGTTGTCCTTTACTTGTCTCTGACTCATAAAGCCTAGCTGTTCAGGTGCTATTATGACTGGGGCTACTTTCTGTATTCTTTGTGCTAAAATTGTTGAAAATATCCTGATAGCCAAATTTATCAGAGCTGTAGGTCTATAGTTGTTTGGATATGTGGGATCTGTATTCGGTTTTGGGATAAGTATGGTTTTGGAGTTGTTCAGATAAAGGTCTGATATCCCAACTTTTATTATATTGTTGTATAGTTTTAGAAGAATTGGTGTTATTTGTTGCTTAAAATGTTTATAAAATTCTGCTACATACTCATCAGGACCAGGAGCTTTCCCAGGTTTTAATTTATCAATAGCCTTACTTACTTCTTCTTCTGTTAGTGGGCTTTTGAGATTATTAGATTGGGATTCAGTAATCTGAGGGAATTCTAAGTTATTCACAAATGTTTGGAATAGGTTGTCATTAATATGATCTTGTGGACCGTAAATGGTTTGATATTCTTCTTCTTCTTTCGGCTTTTCCCGGTTAGGGGTCGCCACAGCAGAACTCCGGTCTGCTAATGATTGGCAGTCGATTTTTATGGTGCTGAGGTGCTAGCCCAATGCCCAACCTTCAACAAAGGCATACCCATTTACGCATGTCTTTAGAATGCCACTCAACCATGGGGAAGACATGCCGACTCCACACAGAAGGCGCTCCAGCCGAGAATCGAATGGGAGAACCTCTTGCTGTGAGGCAACAACACTACTGCTGCACCACCGCAGCTTAATGCCATAAATGGTTTGAAATATTTCTTCAAAACCCCCTATTATTTCAATATCAGAGTCTTTATATTTTATTTCTTGTATTTTACAAGTGGGGTTCCTTATGTTGATAAGTCTTGTTAACATTTTGGAAGGGGTTTGAGCCCACTCTGCATATTTGTGTAGCATTCTAAGTTCTTAAATGTATATTGTTGCATTAGAATCTCATTTAACTGTTTCTGTAGACTTGCTATTTGTTTCTCAATAGTAGTAGTGCAATTTCTTTGTTGTTCAAGTTCAAAATGTCTTACTTTCTATTTTGCTTATATTTTCCCTTCTTTGTTTTTTGTAATATGATGCTTTTTGGATGAGGGTACTCCTAGCCGTAACTTTAAAGGCTGCCCACTGAATATCCAAAGGGATATCACTGTTTACAAAGTTTTCATTTAAGTGCATAAGAGAATTTATAATCTCTTGTTCCACTTCTTTAATTTTCAAACCTGGTTTGAGTTTAATGTCCAGTTTGATGTAATGTGGGTAGTAAAACCAGTTTTATTTTGTGTTATTGTTAGATTTATTTTTGAATGGTCGGATAATGATGTAGGTTCTGAGTTATACTGTACATCATAATGAGCAAAGCTTTGAGAAATTAGAAATATGTCAATTCTAGACCAGGATGTATGGTATGGGGAAAACATGTGTATCTGGCACCTAGACTGTCTGTGCTGTTAAGTTCAAAGGTATCTGTTAGGTTGAAATCTTCAATTAGTTCTGATAAAAATGCTGTGGCTTGGGGAGATTGAGTACAATTTTTATTCAACCTATCTTTGAGTGAATTAATTGTTATATTCCAATCTCCACCAATAATAATCAGATGATCTGGGTGCTTATTTAATAAGTTATACATTTCTATTAAGAAATCAAGCTGATAGTTACAAGGACCATAAACATTACAAAGTAATACCGTTTTTTTGTATGTTGGAAGCAAACATATGAAATAGCACCATCTCCCTTTAGTATCATAACTATGTTTAATGATGTTCCCTTTAAAAGATTTCTTAATTATTATAGCTGTTTCTCTTAATGAGGTACTGCCCCAGCTGCTATTATTTTCTGAATCCATTTAGTGTTTTCATCTGTTCCCTTGTCTCATTGTTCCACAGTCGCATGGGTTTCCTGCAAAAAAGTTATATCTGTCTTCGACTTGTATATGAGGTACATAACTAGCTTTTTTTCTTAATGTCCTGTAAGCTATTTACATTCCATGAGGCTATGCTAATCATCTTGTGTTAGAATTATTTTAGATATTCCTGTACCTGAATTAACTATGTGTGTTATAGGGGGGATCTTTGTCAAAGCATTTTGACTAAAGGTTACTGTGTGTTGAGAAATAATAGCATGAGAGGAGAAGGTGACATAACTCTCTTTCAGAATTTCCTTGGTGCCTGACCACTTACCACTATACTCTGAAAGGGAAAGGTTAATCCAGTAAACAAGTAATATATACATCATTCTAGAATTGAAAAAGCAAACCCTATATACAATTTTAACTATCTTACAGTAAATATTTTGCATTCCAAAAACATCACAACACTGCTAGGATAAACACCACCCAGCCAGCAACTTAAATAAGATAAGATAACACATATATATGTTATTAACCCAATTAGGCAGTAGGGGTAACTTTTAGCTTATAATGTCATATTTCAATTAAAAAAAAAAAATATATATATATATATATATATATATATATATATATATATATATATGTATATAAAACTTTATAGATGTAACCATGTGGCTAGATATAATTTTTTATTACAAATCCTTCTGTTGAGTGCTATATAGTTCAGACATTTAAACTTGTTTTAGAAGAACAATGGACTGTGCTACTACATATTGTACTATGTAGATATATTATGAGTAGATCTTATAAGTACCATTCTTATGACCCACTTATATAAGCATATGGAAATTCAATATAAGATATATCTCCACGATATGCTTCACATTAAAATGCATCTAGTACACAAAATGTTACTTGACCTTCTCTAGTATTCCGACTAATATTAGTCCAATGAAAGAAAAAAAAACTGATGAATGAGTATAAAGTCATTTTTATTTACAATAGTATAATAGCCAAGTCCAAGCTTGTAGTGCATCTTCTTCATAAGCCTTCTTATTCTGGAGGGATCATTTTAACCTTAGCTTTCTTATTCAGTTCTTGTTTAAAACTTGCTTTCTTCCCTTGCATCATCTAGATTGCCAGAAATTACATAAATATTATTCTTCAATAACTGCCTTTAAAGACTTACAGCTAGTAAATTAAGGAAGTTTGCAGTACCTGTGTGATTTTTGAGCCATGCATTGTTCTTTTTCAAGAAGAATAGATGTCTCTTGATTTTTAGCCTTGTAATACTGCAGTTTACTTCCTGGATGGCAATCTGGTTGAGCTATTCAATATCTTAATGCATTCACATGGTTCTTGTTTCTTTTTGGGACTTCCTGGCTGCCATAGACTGGAATTGGCTCTGACATCACTGAATGGGATAATTAACATGTGTGATGTGAGGTCAAAGGTCACAAGATGTCTGCTGTGACTCAGCTTCCTGGAAAAATGGCTTTAGAATGTTGAAACAGAAAATAAAGACCATGGAGACTTTTTCTTACAATATAAAGGTAAAGAATCTTCAAAAACTTCAAAATAATGCTTAGAAATACCAGCAATGCCTGCATTTCATCAGAATAAAGATATTTTACAGTTGAAATGCATTTTAAATGCTGATAAGAACAGTATAAATGTTACTTACATTTCCCTGGTTACTTTGCAGGGATTTCATTAAATGCTTTTAAGAAAGCGGAGTTTGCTTGTTCTTTGAGTTTTACTTGGTATGCAGATCCCTTGTATTGGAATTGTACAGAAGCAGGATACTTCATTTGGAACTTTATTTTGTTTTTTATTAAGTATGCACAGAAAGGTGATATAATTTGTCTCTGTTGCTTGATAGCTAAGGGTAAGTCCTGTGCAACTGCTATTTTATTGCCTTTCCAAACGATTTGTTTTTTAGTTTTGCTAGCTTGTCAAACCATGTTAGCATGAGCTGCATTCAGTAATCTCACATATACTTGCCTTGGGGCATTAAGAGTTTGAGATTTTCTTAATGCTCTATGAAATCTCTCTATTACAAAGTTTTTTACTGCAGCATTTTTGTCCAAGAGTATTTCAAAGATTTATGTTATTGCATTATGCAAAGAAGCTTATTTGTATGATTCAGGGATGCCCCTAATAAGCACATTATTTCTTCTAGATTTATTTTTTTTTGTTGTAGTTCAGACACTGTTTTTTCTGTAGCATTAGTACTGCTTCTGATTTCTTCTATCTTGGTTTCATTTTCTACAGTTTTCTCTTCAGTTTTCTGTAGCCTAGATAATATTTGATCTAAAGTACTTCCAAAAGCATTTAGTTTTGTAGAAAAGGATTGTATTTCTTCCTGCAAAGGTGTTAGAGCCGCTTTGAGTTCTTCCATTACAAAGGATTGTTCAGTCTTCATTCTGGCATTTTTGTCTTCTTCTGTAGATCTGATTGCTGTTTTGCAGTTTTTTGTCTCTTTGTACAGACTTCTTTCTCTGGTAAAGTTAATTGTGAAAGTCTTGCTTTTGTTGTTTGAGCATCCATTGAGTCCATGTTACTGTATTTATCAAAGTTTTTATTTTCTCTGTAGATTCCTTTAATTTATCAGTGAGGCCTGAACTGCTTGCCTGTCAACACATGTGGTTTTGCAGATAAGTATATAAATTCTGTATATTTTACAAAATCTTCTGAAAAGATGCTTTGGTATCCAGTATAGTACAATCTTCCTTGATTTTTGATGAGTTAGTAGAGGTGCTGAAGCCCTGACTGGGTTATATTATAACTTTTTGTCAGGAGCTGTCTGAGAAGTGTGTTTCCTAGCTGGTGGCCATCTTGGAATCCCCTGTGCTTCCTAGCTGGTGGCCATCTTGGAATCCATGGAGGGATTGATTTTATAGGTAGATACTTTTCTTGAGATATAACTTTTCCAAAAGTAAAATTAACTTAGTCTGTTTATTATTGAACTGGTACTTTAAAATAATGTATTTTTTATTTGAAGATAATGCTACATACAAAAAGTAGGCATGACCCAGTTGGTTAACTGGATAAATGATTGACTTCTTAGGATTAATTTCATAGTTGGATACCATGGAAAACTTATCTATGGATGATAGGATTTTATTTAAATCAGTATTCGGATATTGAAAGTAAATACTGAGATCATCTGCAAAAGCTATGTATTTTACTTGAGCGTTTGATACAGAAATAAGATGATGGTATGTCTCTGGGTTTGTTTGTGTCTTTCGGCTTTTCCCGGTTAGGGGTCGCCACAGTGGAACTCCGGTCCACTAATGATTGGTAGTTGATTTTTACATGCCGAGTTACCAGCCCTAATGCACAACCTTCAAAGAAGGTACGCCCATTCACTCATGTCTCCACACAGAAGTTGCTTTAGCTGAGAATCGAACCGGACAGCATCTTACTGTGAGGCGACAACGCTACTGCAGCAGTAATTTGCAGTAGTAATGCTTCTATATAAAAATTAAACAGGTTTGGTGAGAGTGGGTATCCCTGTCTGGTTCCATTTACTATTTGTATTGGGTTAGAAGTTTTCTTATTAATATAAAGAGTTGTAGTTGCTTTAGTATATAATGTTTTAATCATTTTTATATATTCATTTGGGAGTCCAAATTGATAAAGTACAAAGAGGAGGAATTTTTGATTGACTCTGTCAAAGGGTTTTATTGCATCTACTGATAATGCATATTTAGGGGGTTTGTCCTTGGCACATAAGTGGGTTAGGGCATCGATGGTTAATGTGTTGTCCTTTACTTGTCTCTGACTCATAAAGCCTAGCTGTTCAGGTGCTATTATGACTGGGGCTACTTTCTGTATTCTTTGTGCTAAAATTGTTGAAAATATCCTGATAGCCAAATTTATCAGAGCTGTAGGTCTATAGTTGTTTGGATATGTGGGATCTGTATTCGGTTTTGGGATAAGTATGGTTTTGGAGTTGTTCAGATAAAGGTCTGATATCCCAACTTTTATTATATTGTTGTATAGTTTTAGAAGTATTGGTGTTATTTGTTGCTTAAAATGTTTATAAAATTCTGCTACATACTCATCAGGACCAGGAGCTTTCCCAGGTTTTAATTTATCAATAGCCTTACTTACTTCCTCTTCTGTTAGTGGGCTTTTGAGATTATTAGATTGGGATTCAGTAATCTGAGGGAATTCTAAGTTATTCACAAATGTTTGGAATAGGTTGTCATTAATATGATCTTGTGGACCGTAAATGGTTTGAAATTCTTCTTCTTCTTCTTTCGCCTTTTCCCGGTTAGGGGTCGCCACAGCAGAACTCCGGTCCGCTAATGATTGGCAGTCGATTTTTATGGTGCTGAGGTGCTAGCCCAATGCCCAACCTTCAACAAAGGTATACCCATTTACGCATGTCTTTAGAATGCCACTCAACCATGGGGAAGACATGCCGACTCCACACAGAAGGCTTTCCAGCCGAGAATCGAATGGGAGAACCTCTTGCTGTGAGGCAACAACACTACTGCTGCACCACCGCAGCTTAATGCCATAAATGGTTTGAAATATTTCTTCAAAACCCCCTATTATTTCAATATTAGAGTCTTTATATTTTATTTCTTGTTTTTTACAAGTGGGGTTCCTTACGTTGATAAGTCTTGCTAACATTTTGGAAGGGGTTTGAGCCCACTCTGCATATTTGTGTAGCATTCTAAGTTCTTAAATGTATATTGTTGCATTAGAATCTCATTTAACTGTTTCTGTAGACTTGCTATTTGTTTCTCAATAGTAGGAGTGCAATTTCTTTGTAGTTCAAGTTCAAAATGTCTTTGCTTACTTTCTATTTTGCTTATATTTTCCCTTCTTTGTTTTTTGTAATATGATGCTTTTTGGATGAGGGTACTCCTAGCCGTAACTTTAAAGGCTGCCCATTGAATATCCAAAGGGATATCACTGTTTACAAAGTTTTCATTTAAGTGCATAAGAGAATTTATAATCTCTTGTTCCACTTCTTTAATTTTCAAACCTGGTTTGAGTTTAATGTCCAGTTTGATGTAATATGGGTAGTAAAACCAGTTTTATTTTGTGTTATTGTTAGATTTATTTTTGAATGGTCTGATAATGATCTAGGTTCTGAGTTATACTGTACATCATCATGAGCAAAGCTTTGAGAAATTAGAAATATGTCAATTCTAGACCAGGATGTATGGTATGGGGAAAACATGTGTATCTGGCACCTAGACTGTCTGTGCTGTTAAGTTCAAAGGTATCTGTTAGGTTGAAATCTTCAATTAGTTCTGATAAAAATGCTGTGGCTTGGGGAGATTGAGTACAATTTTTATTCAACCTATCTTTGAGTGAATTAATTGTTATATTCCAGTCTCCACCAATAATAATCAGATGATCTGGGTGCTTATTTAATAAGTTATACATTTCTATTAAAAAATCAAGCTGATAGTTACAAGGACCATAAACATTACAAAGTAATACAGTTTTTTTGTATGTTGGAAGCAAACATATGAAATAGCACCATCACCCTTTACTATCATAACTATGTTTAATGATGTTCCCTTTAAAAGATTTCTTAATTATTATAGCTGTTTCTCTTAATGAGGTACTGCCCCAGCTGCTATTATTTTCTGAATCCATTTAGTGTTTTTATCTGTTCCCTTCTCCCATTGTTCCATAGTCGCATGGATTTCCTGCAAAAAAATTATATCTGTCTTCGACTTGTATATGAGGTACATAACTAGCTTTTTCTTCTTAATGTCCTGTAAGCTATTTACATTCCATGAGGCTATACTAATCATCTTGTGTGAGAATTATTTTAGATATTCCTGTACCTGAATTAACTATGTGTGTTATAGGGGGGATCTTTGTCAAAGCATTTTGACTAAAGGTTACTGTGTGTTGAGAAATAATAGCATGAGAGGAGAAGGTGACATAACTCTCTTTCAGAATTTCCTTGGTGCCTGACCACTTACCACTATCCTCTGAAAGGGAAAGGTTAATCCAGTAAACAAGTAATATATACATCATTCTAGAATTGAAAAAACAAACCCTATATACAATTTTAACTATCTTACAGTAAATATTTTGCATTCCAAAAACATCACAACACTGCTAGGATAAACACCACCCAGCCAGCAACTTAAATAAGATAAGATAACACATATATATGTTATTAACCCAATTAGGCAGTAGGGGTAAGTTTTAGCTTATAATGTCATATTTCAATTTAAAAAAAAAATATATATATATATATATATATATATATATATATATATATATATATATATACATATATATATATATATATATATATATATATATATATATATATATATATATATATATATATATATATACATATATATATATATATATATATATATACATATATATATATATATATATATATATATATGTATATAAAACTTTATAGATGTAACCATGTGGCTAGATATCATTTTTTATCACAAATCCTTCTGTTGAGTGCTATATAGTTCAGACATTTAAACTTGTTTTAGTAGAACAATGGACTGTGCTACTACATATTGTACTATGTAGATATATTATGAGTAGATCTTATAAGTACCATTCTTATGACCCACTTATATAAGCATATGGAAATTCAATATAAGATATATCTCCACGATATGCTTCACATTAAAATGCATCTAGTACACAAAATGTTACTTGACCTTCTCTAGTATTCCGACTAATATTAGTCCAATGAAAGAAAAAAAAACTGATGAATGAGTATAAAGTCATTTTTATTTACAATAGTATAATAGCCAAGTCCAAGCTTGTAGTGCATCTTCTTCATAAGCCTTCTTATTCTGGAGGGATCATTTTAACCTTAGCTTTCTTATTCAGTTTTTGTTTAAAACTTGCTTTCTTCCCTTGCATCATCTAGATTGCCAGAAATTACATAAATATTATTCTTCAATAACTGCCTTTAAAGACTTACAGTTAGTAAATTAAGGAAGTTTGCAGTACCTGTGTGATTTTTGAGCCATGCATTGTTCTTTTTCAAGAAGAATAGATGTCTCTTGATTTTTAGCCTTGTAATACTGCAGTTTACTTCCTGGATGGCAATCTGGTTGAGCTATTCAATATCTTAATGCATTCACATGGTTCTTGTTTCTTTTTGGGACTTCCTGGCTGCCATAGACTGGAATTGGCTCTGACATCACTGAATGGGATAATTAACATGTGTGATGTGAGGTCAAAGGTCACAAGATGTCTGCTGTGACTCAGCTTCCTGGAAAAATGGCTTTAGAACGTTGAAACAGAAAATAAAGACCATGGAAACTTTTTCTTACAATATAAAGGTAAAGAATCTTCAAAAACTTCAAAATAATGCTTAGAAATACCAGCAATGCCTGCATTTCATCAGAATAAAGATCTTTTACAGTTGAAATGCATTTTAAATGCTGATAAGAACAGTATAAATGTTACTTACATTTCCCTGGTTACTTTGCAGGGATTTCATTAAATGCTTTTAAGAAAGCGGAGTTTGCTTGTTCTTTGAGTTTTACTTGGTATGCAGATCCCTTGTATTGGAATTGTACAGAAGCAGGATACTTCATTTGGAACTTTATTTTGTTTTTTATTAAGTATGCACAGAAAGGTGATATAATTTGTCTCTGTTGCTTGATAGCTAAGGGTAAGTCCTGTGCAACTGCTATTTTATTGCCTTTCCAAATGATTTGTTTTTTAGTTTTGCTAGCTTGTCAAACCATGTTAGCATGAGCTGCATTCAGTAATCTCACATATACTTGCCTTGGGGCTTTAAGAGTTTGAGATTTTCATAATGCTCTATGAAATCTCTCTATTACAAAGTCGTTTACTGCAGCATTTTTGTCCAAGAGTATTTCAAAGATTTCTGTTATTGCATTATGCAAAGAAGCTTATTTGTATGATTCAGGGATGCCCCTAATAAGCACATTATTTCTTCTAGATTTATTTTTTTTTGTTGTAGTTCAGACACTGTTTTTTCTGTAGCATTAGTACTGCTTCTGATTTCTTCTATCTTGGTTTCATTTTCTACAGTTTTCTCTTCAGTTTTCTGTAGCCTAGATAATATTTGATCTAAAGTACTTCCAAAAGCATTTAGTTTTGTAGAAAAGGATTGTATTTCTTCCTGCAAAGGTGTTAGAGCCGCTTTGAGTTCTTCCATTACAAAGGATTGTTCAGTCTTCATTCTGGCATTTTTGTCTTCTTCTGTAGATCTGATTGCTGTTTTGCAGTTTTTTGTCTCTTTGTACAGACTTCTTTCTCTGGTAAAGTTAATTGTGAAAGTCTTGTTTTTGTTGTTTGAGCATCCATTGAGTCCATGTTACTGTATTTATCAAAGTTTTTATTTTCTCTGTAGATTCCTTTAATTTATCAGTGAGGCCTGAACTGCTTGCCTGTCAACACATGTGGTTTTGCAGATAAGTATATAAATTCTGTATATTTTACAAAATCTTCTGAAAAGATGCTTTGGTATCCAGTATAGTACAATATTCCTTAATTTTTGATGAGTTAGTAGAGGTGCTGAAGCCCTGACTGGGTTATATTATAACTTTTTGTCAGGAGCTGTCTGAGAAGTGTGTTTCCTAGCTGGTGGCCATCTTGGAATCCCCTGTGCTTCCTAGCTGGTGGCCATCTTGGAATCCCTGAAGGGATTGATTTTATAGGTAGATACTTTTCTTGAGATATAACTTTTCCAAAAGTAAAATTAACTTAGTCTGTTTATTATTGAACTGGTACTTTAAAATAATGTATTTTTTATTTGAAGATAATGCTACATACAAAAAGTAGGCATGACCGCTGGCACTCCTTGTGCTAATTGTTATGTAAACTTAATATTTTCTGAATAAGAAATAAGATTTATTACTTTTTGTCAACTGTGTTTAAAGAATATATACCCTACCATGCAGATTTAGTTGATGACATTTTATTTTAATTTGGCAAGGTTGTAAAACTGATTTAGAAGTGCTACATGCTTATATAGAAAGTACTACCAACTTTCTGAAATTTGATTTGAGATGCTCTGACAAAATTACAGATTTTTTAAATGCCAGTATTAATAAAACTGATAAAAAAATTATATACTTCTATTTTTAAAAAGTTGTAAAAGTAACTCGTATTTATGTAGGACTAGTACAAATCTATCATATGTTTTTAAGAATACTGTGAAAGGGCAATTGTTAAGAATTTCAAGAGTCACATCACATGACTTTTAGCCAAATGATAAATTTGATGAACTGATATATAACCTAAGAGATAAAGGCTATAATAGCAATGAATTACTGCAGGCTAAAACAGAAGCTTGTCAGCATAGATTGGGTATAGCTTCTCCCCTCCATAATACCAATAGACAAGTTACGCCATGTTCTAAGCATGATAAGAAATATAATATTTACCTTTAACATGTTCAAGGGATGTAGGATCATTTTGTGACATAATTAGAAGACATTGGGGTTTAAAAGCCCACATTTGTGCTTGTTTCCCACCTTTCCTGTAACTAGTCTAGTCCAGATACAGAGTTGCTCTATCCAGGACTATTTGTAAGCTTCTCAGCAGTAAAAAAAAGTCTGCTCTTCAATTTTTCTCTTAGATCTGCTAGTTCTCTCCTCTCCTGCATGTTTACTAGCTTATTAGTCTAGCACTTTACCAGACTTCTTGTAGCAATTATTGTAGCACACAAAGGTGCTACCAGCGCTAAACGTTCTACAAGGAAACAGCTCCAGTATGATCCAATGTAACTACTGTCTGTTTATTTTAACTGTGGAGCTTTTCTCCCCGGGCCTCCTCTGAAAATGGACCTACGTGCAGTCGGACACTCCCGGTCAACAAATGTAAATAAATAATAAATAAATTATTAATGCACACCCCTCTAGACATGTCTAAAGGTCAGTTCCCTGTGCTTTCTTCTATTAACCTGGTGAACTTGGGCATCCTGAGGCAATGTAACAACTGCCTCATGTATACTGACAACCCTCTCCTCTTACCTCCCAACACTCAGACTTGGGAGAGATGCACTTATATATCCAAATTGGAATCCGCACACTCTCCAGCCAAGAATGAAATAGCTGGTCAAGAGGAGAAGGTCAACACTTGCACCACACCACATGGAACACATAGCCCTCCAGAACACACACCAGCACTGCCTTCACATAAAAACACAAACCACACACCCACCTTCATGAAAGCTCTCAATAAAAATCTACCCAAACAGCAGAGACCTCCAAGGCAGAAACACACTTGACCATCACAACATGAGACACAAAACTTTCCTAAACAGTGTGCCACTCAACCAAAGCCCCTAAGGCAAAACAGCATGCCCAACACACTAGTCATAGGGGACTCAATAGTGAGACACACTGATGTCCCACTCAGTAGGTTGAATAAGGAGAAAGTAACAGTAAGCTGCCTGTCAGATGCCAAGATCCATGACATAATGCATGCACTCAGGTCCCTCAGCAACAGGTACAACTATGACTCTGTCATTGTACATGTGGGTGTGAATGACCTGAGACATACCACCCTGGACTACATGAAAAGAGACATGGAGGAGCTCTTGGATTATGTAGCCCAGGCAGGTATGACCCTAGCCCTGAGCAGCCTCCTACCATCATCCAGATTTATACCACAGTACAAGCAGAAAATGACTGATTTCAACAACTGGCTAAGTTTCTGTTGTCATTCTAAGGGAATCCAATATCTGTCTGCCTGGGATGTCATGACTTGACAGACCTCAATATTTTGCCAGAGATGGCCTGCATGTGTCACCACTGGGCTTCTGGCTACTGGCCAAGGCTCTTGCCACCCCTATAGTGCCTTTTCTAGGTGGTATTCCAAAGACCAAATTACCACTGTAACAGCTACAAACAAATGCAATCTGAGGGTCATGCTGCTCAATGCAAGAAGTCTAAATCTCAAAATGCACTCACTCGAAGCACTCCTTAAAATGGAGAACATCAACATTTGTGCTGTAATAGAGATCTGGTTCAAGGCAGCAGAAAGCACCACTGCACCACCAGACTATAACTCATTCCACACCTTTTGGCCCCAGAACTTGGACCGAAGCTCCAAAAATGGTGGTGTTTCCATATTCATAAAGGATGCACACACCTCCAGACTGGTAGGTCAACGTAACGCATTAGAGATACTTTAGGTACAGCTAACACTGGGTGGTAAGACAACAATTCAGGTCGTAGCCTGCTATAGGTCCCCAACTATGTCCCAAGACTCACACTCCAAGTTCCTAAGCACCCAGGAGAATATTAGGGTCCAACCTAACACAATCATACTGGGTGACTTCAACAACCCTCCATTAACTGGGAAAACTATTCATTTACCAATACACTTGCCCAATGTTTTCTGGAATTTATTAATTCCAATGCCCTGGACCAACTTGTTTTTACCCCCACTAGAGGTAGCAACATTCTTGACCTGGTCATTACTAACATGGGCGACCATTGCTCTACACCAATAGTCAATTCCTCCCTGGTTAGATCTGACCACAAACTAATCACCTTGGAAATACACATCCCTCCTACACCCCCTGCAAAGGTAACAACCATGAAAAACTTCTCCAAAGCTAACTTTGGGCTCCTAAAAACAGAGCTGGCTAACTTCACGGCACCCATGCAAATGAAGAATAGTTGCATAACCACCGAATCATACACCCATGCACTGTACGAACACATACACAAATGCATGGATCTCTCCATACCCAATTGAACCAAGATGCTCGCCTCCAAAAAAAGGAAGCCAATCTGGTGGTCCCCTGCCATAAACAAGCTCTACAATAGAAGGCGGAAACTGATGCAGAATAAGGTGATGTCCCAAGACCGGAAAAACTCCATTATCAGCCTCAACAAAAAGTTGAGATCCCTCATCAAATCCTCTAAAGCTAGCTATGAAAACAGAATTGCAGCAGATAGCAAAGACAACCACAAGGCCCTCTATAGTTATGTAAAGAATCTCCATGGCAATACCCAAATTTGCTCTGAGCTACTGCACAATAGTATCTCCTATATTGAGCCAGATATTGCCAATATACTGGCTGACAAATTCAGTGCCAACTTTACCCATCTCACACCCACCAAAGGACCAGTCAGAATACCCGTAGATTGCCAGGCACCCAGTATTACTGCTGCACATGTTAAACAGCACTGTCCAATTTACTAGGATCATCCCCCAAATTTTGCATTTAGACATAAAAAGATTTCAAAAGAAGACTGTGTTATAAAAACTATGAACCTACAGCTCTTACCTCAAGACATGGCATGTCTCCATGTAGGGATTGTTCTATGTTATTGCACATTATTAGGCCTACTAATTATGTTAATTCAAAATCAGGATATATGCATTATTTTAGCTATTACGCTGACTGTAGTATAAAACATTTAGTATATTTAGCAGAATGTACAAACATGTGATGGATATTATGTAGAAAAACAAATGTTACATTCAGGGAGCAGATCTATGACCGTATAACAGATACAAATAAAGAGAAAGAGACCAATGCATTGACATGTCATGTTAAGAAGCAAGGTGATGAACATAGATTTTATTTTTAGGTCTTAGATATAATACGTCTGAGCCCTAGAGGTAGTAATATTATAACTTACACAGAAAAAGTAGAATTAGATGGGTTCTTCAACTGGAGGCATATAAAACCCCCATATATGTATAAATGATACTGTCTCTTTGAAACCTGTGTTAAAAGAAAGGGGTTTGAAACATTCATTTGTGACATCAGATATCATGTGACAGTTTTTTTTCTATTTATATATGAGTGTGTTTTTGAATGTTTTTAAACTTATCTGATAAAGCAAAGGTGAAAACATGTTGGCATTCTGGCACTGAATATCATTAATCATGTTTTACACAAGGAGGAGAGATCCTCTATTTTCTTCTATTTTGTATTAATACAGAATAACGTATATCAAATGCCAGCCTGTGTGATTTTTGATTTATTCGTAGAATTCTACTGGGAACTATTTTTACTATTTTTGCTTGCATAGAAGTTTATGATGTTTACTGTGTTTCTCTGTTGCATTTATTAGCATATTTGAAGTGTGCTATACACCAATTTGTGTTTTAGCAGTGGCAAATTTAGTGGTAAAACATGTTTTGTTTGTTTTTTTTTCATGGCACATCCATTTTCTTCATGGTTTTCAGAGTCAGTATATTAATGCAGGGATATAGCATGATGAGCACATAGAGTCTTAACCCCTGCAAAAATACTTTTTTGAAAACTGTTTCTTGCCTTTATTCTATGGTACTTCTGTTTAACTGCTTCAGGATCAAGGATTTTGTGTTTTCTATTTTATGACACAAATCTGCTTTCTATAAAGTTACAGTCATTCTGGGAATGTGCCTATAGTCAGCATCTTGTGCATTTCACTTTACAGTTTATTGAACTGTGGCCCCTTTTGCCACCTTTTCCCCAACATCTTTTATAACATTATTAATTAAATAACCCTCATTTTCACATAAGTAACAATCTTTAGACTATCATTGATATCTTGTCATCCTTCTGTATTTAACAGCATTTTATTAGCAAAGCACTTAACCTTTATATTAAAGTTCTACTGTTTGCTACCTGGACATTTGATTTATTTATTCGTATTTTATATTAATGGCCCAGACTTAGATTGTTCGCTTATTGACTGTGTTTTTTACACATTCAAAAAAAGTGACATTTTCCAAACGTTTAGTCTTCTTTTGTCTTTGATCCCTTTTTTATGCTTGAATCACATGACATTGTTTAATCAAATGCCTTTTAACCAGATCATGCTCACCTGCATCATATAACATATTTCTGATTTCCTTCTTTGTTTAAAATTAAATTATATGCAGTATTTTTCACTCTTGGAGATTCCTTCTTTCTATTTTTAAGGTATTTAAACAGTTTTTATTGAATTACCTCCAGTTCTGAACTCAGATCTTATATTGACTCAAATCTCATATGAAGTAAAGCATTCACTTGTTCTATGATAGAACAATTTAACAGATACATTTCAGAATAAAGTGGGAATGGAATTAAAACAGAAGTGAACAAAAAGCAGACAGCAACTAAAAGTGCAATAAAACAATAGAAAGGACATAAAGAAAAAGACCAGAAGAGAAGGAAAGAAAAACTGAAACTCCACATATATAGTGGAAAGAATAGAAAACTTCTGAAACAACCACATGTTGACCAAGACTTGACATAGGAATGGTTAGGGAGAGGTGCATTATAACAAAAAGATGAAATACTAATAATGTTGGCCCAAGAAAGTGGCCTGCATAAACACTGGATTACAGAGTCTATAGAAAAAAGTGAGAGAAACAGACTCATACAATTTTTGTAAAACAAAACTTGAAACATGTATGCATCTTGTTGCTAGGTGTAATATACTCATGACTGTTGAATTGGGGATTGTGGTAAACTCTACAATGTAGGAGAAGCCAAGAAGCATTAGAATCATGAACCACACTTTACTTGCATTGATGAAGTTTACATCATATGGGATCACCTATTATCAACAGTTCAAAAACAGATGCAAGAAAACCAAATACAGTAGTCCAAGAAAAATTGTTACACCTAGAAATTAAAGTGTCTTGTGTACCAAGAGACACAAGCCCCTGGATTCAGCAAGCTCTGCACAGAGTGCAGGAATAGTGCAAGAGTTGCTGCACGCAATATGGCCAACAAGCGATCCAGGATTGAGCTCCCGGGACATGCATGAGTGCTCCTACACTATTCCTGCATGGACACCACTGTTATATGCTAATTACCTCATTTGCTGGTGAAAAACATACAAATGAAGTGAAATAGCAATCCAGGAAGCAGGCAGGTGTCTGTGCAGGAATAGTGTAACCTGCAGAATTGTATTCAGTTACTAACTGAATACATTTCTGCAAATTACAAAACGGGGGTATGACAGCTCGAAGAAAAGCATGTATTATATGTAGCAGGCATGCCAATGGCTAAATATATGGCAATTGGTATAAAAAATAGCTTACATTTTATAAAATAAATCTTTTAATTTTTTTTTTGGCTGATCTCGGCCATTTAAGCGTAGGGCAGCAGTGCTCAAACAGGATAGTGCTGAAAAAACAATTGTGTAAAAGCAATTTTTAATGAAATCTGCATTTTGGCATTATAGTCAGTGGCATGCAAAATAAAAACAATACCAGGGAACAGTGGTTGCTAAGGAGAATGACTCAGTGTGAGTGCAGTAACTATGGAGTAAGGCAATGGGGTATGCAAATGAGGGGAATCTTACTGAATCACAAATTTCATCTAAGTTCCAGATTGCACCTAACTGTGTAGGTGCTCTAATACGACCGTATAAGCAGGAGAAGTAAATGACATCAAAAGGGAGTGTGCCATGCTTGCTGTGAGCACATTGGAGCTCTGTTGCCCAGGTTTGCATGTAGCTAAGTGGGGGTGTGTCCTACATAGCTTAGCTGTGCTTAGCTAAGCATGTTCGTGCCTAGGGCAGGCCATTTCCTTTTCAGCAGTGTTTATACTCACTGAACGGGTTTGCGCGGTGTGCACTGGGACTTAAACAAACCAGAAAAATAAAAAAATAAAAACACAGGAAATGGCAGCACTGTGTATATGTAAGAAAGGGTGTGTGTCTAAGGCTGTATAGCTTTGTTTACTTTGCCTAAATGGGTGCGTGTGGCATGCAGTGGAATTAAACCTCAAAAATAAAAAATAAAAAAAATACAGGAAATGGCAAGTGGAACAAGAAAAAAAGGGAAATAGCAGAATAGAGCCACTCAAATACAAGTAATAGAGCTGGCAGGTGAAATGTATCATACTCAGCCAATCACACAGGCAGCATCTGCAACACACCACTATAAACTATGCAAACACCTTTTAGTACTTTTTTCCCACAAACTCTACACCACCGATGTGCACAGATGGGGAAATGTTACCTGACAAAACTAACAAAATGTTAGGGGCTGCTGTCGCTCACATACATCAGTATGTGCAAGAGGCTGAGGGTGGTGAAGAGGACAATGCTGACAACTGGCCCAGACTTATGAGGAGGAGGAGGAGAGTGCTCAGTCCCAGGGTAACCTACCAGGGGCTACATGATCTGGAGATAGTAGAATGCTACATGGTGGACAGGGACATACTGCAGCAAATTGTGGAGCTATGCCAGCCTCGCCTCTCATCCAGAACAAACAGAGGGGAACCTATCCCAGTGGATACCAAGGTATGTGTAGCTCTAAAAATACTAGCTATAGGTAGTTTCCAAAGAGCAACTGGGGATATCATGGGGGTCTCACAGGCATCTGCATCCAGGATACTCCACCAGTTCCTGGATGCCATGTGAACACATGCCGCTGAGCACATTAAATTCCCCAGCACCCGTGAGGAGCTGACTGGCAATATGCATCTCTTCCACCATGTAGCAGACTACCCGGAGGTACTGGGTGCCAAAGACTGCATGCACATCCACATCAAAGCACCACTTGGTGACTGAGGTAGGGTCTACATAAACCACAAGGGGTTCCACTCCATCAACTGCCAGGTTGTGTGTGATGCCCAGGGCATTATCAGGGATGGGTGTGCTGGCTGCCCTGGAAGCTATCACAACTCCCACATCTGGCATTCCTCACAGCTGTATCAGTGGTTTGCCAGGGGGGACATCTCATATGGCCATTTAGTAGGGGATGCTGGCTATGCACTGGAGCCGTGGATGATGACACCCATCAGAAATGCACACACACACACACACACACACACACACACACACACACACACACACACACACACACACACACACACACGAATGCTATAATGAGGCACACGCACAAACTAGGATCATTATAGAGCATGTGTTTGGGATGGTCAAGTCACGGTTCCACTGCTTTGACATATCTGGTGGGGCCCTGCAGTACTCTCCAGCCACATGTGCACATATGGTCATAATATGTGCCATGCTACACAATATGATCCTGCAGAAACAGCTACATCCGGAACAAAATGGGGAAGAGCCACACAGCCCGCCAGCAATGCCACTGCCTCAACAGGCACAGAGTGACTCAGAAGACAAACATCCTGAGCCTGCCACTGTAGGCAGATGTAGGTGTGCCCAGTATGCCCTAGCCTTGGCAAAGAGGCAAAGCATAGCACATACACTGACACTGTACGGCCCCAGGGACTGATCTCTCTCTCTCTCTCTCTCTCTCTCTCTGACTCAAACATACAGTAAAATGGATGTCAAACATCACACCACCTATACCTGACCATGTATAGGCAGTGTATTGTGTACATCTGACATAGTCGGCCCTCAAGCACCACCCTCATAACAGCCACAGGCACAAGGTAAGCCAATCTCTGTAACAAATTAAAATAATGGGGTGGACTTTTCTGGTAGCATATGTATGGTATTGATCAAGCATGTAAGGGAATGGGGTGGCTAACTGCGATAGCAGCAGATAACTGACAGCTCTGTTGGACAGCAGGATGTGTATCCCCAGTACTGCCCTACCCACACCATGTAGTACCGCCCTAGTTGACAAACACCACTGCAGTACATGTGGTGAACCAAATAACTGGGGGGAATTATAGGTCACATGCATGGATGTCAAAGTGGGGGGTCCCATACCCACCACCATCCCCACACAGCAGATCAGCTGTAGACAACCATACAGAAATCCTTGGCAAAGGCCCCCACATGGCGACATCCATGAAATCCCCACCCACAGACTTTTACACAATGATATCACAGCAGGTGTGGCAGTGGCAGTATGGCTTTGAAAGGTAAGAAGCCTGAAACTACAAATGTCTATGCCAGAGCAATCTGACCTGTGGTTGATACTGTTATGCCTGTAGTCTGAAAGATAGGGCACCCCACCATGCAACATGGGACAAAAATGTTAAGCAAATATCAGCACAGTCTGTGCAGATGTGTAACATGTACAGTTGTGTCAACCCCCCCCCATAGTCCCATAGGAATGCAGTAACATGTTCCTAGACTTAAGCAGCATCTAGCTGTCACCCAGACTGATGGCGCAATACTAACAGAAAGCAATTGCCAGTAACAGCCACAGTCAACATACTGGTGCCATCCCAGGGGTGACTCCTGCCAGCAGCCTGTGAATATATGATCATGAGAATGCACTGTCCTGATACAGATGGCCAGCATCTGTCACAACTGGCCTACAGACCTCTGGCAAATGCTTATCCCTCACCCATAGTGCCCTTTAGGGAGTGTCATGGGGTCCACAACACCAACATAACACAGACCACAAAATGCAAAGAAAGGCCATGCTGACAACTGCTAATACCAAACCTGCCTGCCTCAAGGAGCCAGAAATTGGGGCAAAGCCATTAATAATGGGGTGATGAAGGTCCAAAGAGAAGGGCACTTGTGAAATGCTGCTCTAATAATGGAATAAAGTTGATGGAATGATTTGTAGTAGCATGGAATTTCTGATGGGTATGAAGTATGGAACTGCAATGTCAACTGCCTGCAATATCTGACTTCAACCCTGAGTGACTTGTAAAACACTTTTGCTGGAAAACCACACCTATTTGGGTAACCAATAAGATATATGAGTCATGGATGTGGATATTCTGTGATACTCTGTACAGTTGACAGGCAGGGCTAGGAGTTTAAACATGGGAATGCACCCAGTGCAGGCAGGCCTAACCCTGGAAGTTGGTGACATGTCTGCACCCACAGAATCTTGGCCCACAGCTATGGGGAGTAACACATCCCTCCCTAATCACTCATCCTATGCAACATCCTGACCCCAACATGTGGCCATCCAAGCAAAATGAGGTGGGTCATACATATATGTTTGACAAACACACACCTCCAGGCTGGTCAAACAGTCTGACACACACAAGACCCTCCAAGTGTAGTCAACCATTGAGGAGAGCCCAGTGCAAAGTACTAGTGGCTACAGCCAAACATATCTGCCCAGGACACACACACACCCACATGTCCTATCCCCTACAACTATATCTGGAATCTGCCTGTCACCCTAATCCTGTCTGATTTATATTACCCAACTGTGGACTGGAAATCAGACCAGGCCAGAACATAAATGCACAGAGATTCCACCATTGTAATATATCACCAAACTGCTAGACCATTTCCACAGCACCAGCAGTCAATTGCTTGTAGGCACACCCTTCAACAGGCTGGGTAGTGCAAGAATGCATAGCATTTGTCCCATAATCCTTGAGTGTGCATCATCCGTTCTGTATTCCTCTGGTAAATCACTGTGATGATCTGAGGCTGTATGTCACCAGGTAGTGGAACAGCACATGACAGTGTCGAATGGCATATATGACAGATGTCTGCTAAAACCAGCCCTGTATCCTTTGCAACCCATACATTACTGAGAGAAATTATCACAGTCATTGGATGGCCCCATTGTCCCCACATTTTGATAGGCTATCTCCATATATCCCGCACCAACAGGTTGACAGGTATGGCTGCAGCACAAAACAAACAAGACTGGAGTACAACAATCCCTGTAATGGAATCCCATATGTACTATAGAAGGGCACACTGGGAATGCTCATACACTTAGAGAAACGTCAGTAGGATCTAGGAATGAACAGACCTTCCCCACCCATTGCACTTTCCATTGCCCCACCTTAGCAGTCCTGAAGATATCTTTCACCATAGAAGTCACTTTTGTTAGGCCCAGCCCCATAAGCTCTGTGGCATGTGTGATAACTGCATAATAAGATAGTACAAATAACTAGTTAGGTAGAAGTTCGAGTCTCAGTCCTGGCAAATGTAAAAGTGTGTGTGTGTGTGTGTGTGTGTGTGTGTGTGTGTGTGTGTGTGTGTGTGTGTGTGTGTGTGTGTGTGTGTGTGTGTGTGTGTGTGTGTGTGTGTGTGTGTGTGTGTTGTGTGTGTGTGCGTGTGTGCTCACAACTAAAAGCTTTTGGGCACCTTCATACCCAGTACACCGCCCCTTTCCCCACTTTAGCAATCCTGCAGATATCAGTCATCTTAGAAGTGCCTTCTGTCAAGCCTTTGCCTCATAAGCTCCGTGGCAAGTGCAATAACTGCATAACAAGATAGTACAAATAACTAGTTAGGTAGAAGTTCTAATCTCAGTCCTGGCAAATGTAAAAGTGTGTGTGTGTGTGTGAGACAGTAGTGTGTGCAAGACTGAGGGACTTGTGTGTTTATTTATAGGTGAAACAGATTTATGCCATTCCCACCCATGATATTTCACAGTGCCCCACCTTATCAGTCCAGATAATGTCAGTCCCTTATCAGCAGCCTTAGCCAGCTGTCAGACCTATAAGCCCAGTAGTGCGTGTGATAAATGCTTAACACTATAGTACAAATGACTAGTTTGGAAGGGGTTCTACTCTTCTAGCAAATGTGTGTGCGGATATGTATGTTTGTAAGTAGAAGTATTTTGATATGTTTCCCACCCACTGCCCTACTTTAGCAGTCCTGCCAATGTCATTCCCCATATCAGCAGCTTTGGCCAACTCTCAGCCCAGTACCCTCTGTAGTGCATGTGGTAATTGTGTAGGACTATGATACAAATCACTAGTTAGGTAGGGGTTCTACTCTCACAAATGGCAAGTGTATGTGTGTCTATTTGTAGGATAAAGTATTTTGATATGTTAAACACCCACTGCACTACTTTATCAGTCCTGCTGATGTCATTCCCTTTATAGGTTCACAAATGTATAGTAGGTAACGGCCCAGGAGCCTTAACAAGCCTAGCACATAGAAAGGCCCTGCCATTGTGCCACCCGATGTTACGTCCCAGTAGCTGTAACAAGTATAGTCACTGCAGTGATCCATGGGTTGAACTATCTATTACCCATCCACTTATCAAGTTCCTCTGGAACCGGGTCAGCTAGGTGCTCTGCATGACATGTATGGGAAGTGTATTCCAGGGCATGTGCAGTCTCTTGGTGAGGGACCTGTCCCACCAGCATGTTGTGGTGATTGTGGTACTGAGGTAGAGGTCTCTACAGTGTGTGGTGTGGATGGATTTATATGTAGCATTTCTAAACCAGCTGGGTCAGATATGGCTTTGTAAGTCAAGTACAGATAGTTGCTAATTAAGTGATATGACACAGAGAATAGCTTAGGTATGCTGAGTCTGTCTGTGTAGGATATGTGTTTAATGCATAGGAACTCCTTTGTGTGGTGTTTCTGTGGCTTCCACAGCTGTAGCAGGTGTCTAGTGAGGTACATGGCAAATGGGCCATAATACTTGAAGAGTGGTCTAATGAGGGAATAGTAGACAGAGATCATTACCTCTGTCTACCTGGATGCAAACCCTTGGTAATGCAATGTGCCATACAGAAGGACTTCCTGACTACAGTGGCAATGTGGTGCTTGAAGGAGAAGCTGCTGCCAACCTGTGTCCCCAGATCTATTATAATGCATACAGTGTTCATTGGGCTCTTATCAGTGTGGTACTTACTGGGAACTGAGTATTTTACCAAGGGGGGTGATGATGCATATTGTGGTGTCAGACTTCTGGGCATGGTTTCCACACCACTCAGTGGTCTCAGTGAGGCCTTTCTGTGGGATGTGTACATCACTTGTGGAGTTAATGATAGCTCCCACCTTGCAGTCCTCTGTGAACTTGGTCAGCCAGAGTTCCTCTGTGTTGGGCTGAACTCCTGAGAATTAGATGCTGGGCAGGACACTACCCAGTACTGATCCCTGTGGGACTCCACTTGTGACTGCTTGCCAGTCTGACCTGGAGTTTGGCACTGTCATACTTGTGTGTTCTGTGAACCAATTTGCAAAACAAACAATGATATATGGGTTGATGCGTAGTTTGTGAGGTTTATCAATAATCCCTCACTGTGGGATGGTATCATAAGCTTTGGACAGATTGATGTAGGCTGTATGCAGTGCCTTACTGTCATTCACAGCCCTGGTGACTTAGTCAAAGACATCAACCAGGTTGAGCAGGCATGATCTGCCATTCACAAATCCAAACTGTGTGGGTCCAGAGTTAGGAGATCACCTATATCTTGGTAACTCAGGTCCCTGATAATGCAGTCCATACCTCTACATAGTAGACTTATCAGGCTAAGGGGGCAATAATCCCCAGGATCTGTAGATGATACCCCTTTATGGAGAGGGATGACTGTAGCAGAGTGCCATGCTTGAGGGACAAAGCCTAAGGTGAGGCTGTGACTAACCAGGGCACACAGATTTGGTCCAAGGAATATTTTATGTCATGAAGAACACAGCCATGGATATGTTGATGTCCCATGGAAGCCGTATTCTTGCCTGTGGACAATGCAGGTCTAATCTGGCCTGCAGTACTGCTGGATGCCTGCCATTCATTTGCCATTGTGATTGTACACTTGTGGGGGGAGGAAGAGGGGTAAGGTTGGGACTGAATGTGTTGCCAAGACTGTGGCCAATATCCATTGCTCAGGATAGGGATTAGCATTGTGCAGTAACTCACAGCACTTGTGTTTAATGCTGTGGAGGTTGTTGATGTAACTATCAAAGGCTTTTGTGATTGCCATTAGTGTCTGCTGCATTTTTGCCTTCATAGATGCCTGTAGGGGATTCCATGAGGGATCCCAAGTTGTGTTTCAGCCTAATAAGGGGGGGGGTCAACAGTCATGGGACACCACCTTTTTCTGCAACAGTGTCCTCCTTCTGTTGTACACTTTAGTAATGGCAGTGGACCATCACATTGTCCCCCAGTGTTTGGAGGACAGTGTCTGGACTCTGTTGGCTATGGCTAGTAGCATGCATTCATGTACCTGTTTGTACAGTGCATATATGTATGAATCGACAGTCATGCAGCTATATCCCATTGTCATGAGGTGCAGTGAAGGCATCCACCTTTGTTGTTATGGCTGCAAAGTCAGCTTTGGAGAGGTTTTACAAGGTAGTTACCTTTGTGGGAGGTGTAGCTGACATGTCAAGTTCCATGTGGATTACAGCCTGTGTGGATCTTACCAGGTAGGGACTGACAACTGTGGATGAGCAGCAGTCCCATATTTCAGTAGTCAACACAATAAAGGTTGTTGCATCCTCTGCCAGGGGTCAGTATGAGCTGTTCCAGGGCATTGGAAATGAATTCCAGGAAGTGTTGGGCCACTGTACTAGTGCTTGGATACTTTTCCCAGGTGATTGAGAGGTAGTTGAAATCTCATACTATGTCAGTGTTGCATTGGTCCTTCATAGATGGCAGGGTGTTGAGGAATGTGCATTAACAGTCTAGGGACATAGATGTGGACCCATAGCAGGCTATGGTATGGATTGCACTATTACCCCAAGGCAGTTGTACTGGAAGTATCTCTGATGCATTATGCTGGGATACTATTCTGGAGGTGTTCCTATCCATAATGAATATGGAGACAACACCACCTGTGGAGGTGTGGTGTGGTCCATGTTTGGGGGCTGACAGCTGTGGAATGCGTTATAGCCTGATACTGCAGGGCTGCTGTCTGCTGCTGTGAACCACCTCTCCATTACACCATAAATGTTAATGTCCTCCACTCCAAGTGCTTTGAGTGACTGCATCCTAACAGATGTCTACTCTTGAGCAGCATGACTGTCAGATTGCATACATGTCTAGCTGTTATGCTGGTAATTACATTTGGAACACTACCTAATAAGGCATTAAAGGGGTGACAAGACACTTAGCCAGTACCAGGGCTGACAGATGTAGGACATCTGTGGCAAGTCATCTAGGTCTGTCAGTCATGTTATCCCAAGCAGATATTGGATCCCCTGAAAATGGCACAGGACATATAAGCCAATGTTGCAGTCAATCATCTGTTGATAGTACTGCATCATCATTCTGGGTGACAGCATTATATGGCTCAGGGCTACTGTCACACTTGCCTTGACCACATAATCAGAGAGTTCAACCATGTCTCTTGTCATGTAGTCTAGGGAGGTGTGTCGCAGGTCATTCACACCCACATGGATACAGAGTGATAATCATAGTTGTTGTGAAGTGCCCTGACTGGCTATGTCATTTGTTGGATGCTGGCATGTGATAGATATGTGGCTGTTACCTGCTCCAGATTCAACTTATTGAGTGGGATATGTGTGTGTGCCTCACTATTGAGTTACCCATGATCACTGTATTGTGCAAGGTGGTTAGCCTTAGGAGCTTAAGTTGAGGGGCACACTGTGTAGGCGAAATATGTGTCCCTTGGCATGTGCCATGTCATGGTGTCTGAGTGTTTGTCTGTGTGGTCTATGCTGTTTGGGTAAATGTCCATTGAGAGCCTCTGTGTAGGTGTGTGTGTGGCTTTTCACTGTATGTCATGGCTGTCAAAGTGGGTGTCATGGTGAGCTATGTGTATCACATGGTGTGGTGTAGGTGTTGATCTTATTCTCTTGATCTGCTATTCCAGTCTTTGCCGGAGAGTGCATATGTCCAGATTGGGTGATATACGGGTGACTCTCACAGATCTGAGTGTTTGGAGCTTAGAGGAGAGGGTTATCTGTGTACATGAGGCAGCTGCAACAGTGCCTCAGAATGGACAAGTGCACCAGGTTAATGGGTAAAAGCACAGAGAACTGCACTTCAATCATGCCAGGAGGGGTGGACACAACTAGTAAGTACTAAGGCTGCTGGAGTACTGGATTACTGATGACAGTTCCCAGGTGTGCCACACTTATTGATACAATAACCTGGTGAAGGGTCAAGCTATAATGCTATTTGAAGTGCAAGACAGAAAGAACTAGCACGATGTAAGGATGAAACTGACAGCAGACTTTCTACCACCTATAATACTTTACGTCAACTGTGCAGTTATCAGCAATGTTGGCCATTTGAAAGTTCAGTAAACTCTGTAGCATGTGTGGTAACTGAATAGCACTATAATAGACATAACTAGATAGGCAGGAGTTCTAATCCCAGTACTGGTAAGTGTGTGTGAATCATGTACTGTCTGACTTATACCATTTTTGACTTGTGTACTACCCTTCACACTTCCCCTCGTCCCAATCTAGTAGCCCTGTTGATGTCATTCACCTTAGAAGTACCTTTGGAGGAGATGAAAATGTATAAGCTCTATGGTGCGTCTGATAACTGTGTAGCACTATCAAAATAGCTAGATAGGCAGGACTTCTAATTTCACTACTGGCAACTGTTTGGATGTGTTTATGTGAGAATCATGTATAGTGTGGGTTATACCATTTTTGACTTATGTACTACCATTTACACTTCCCCACACTCCAATTTAGTAGTCCTGTTGATGTCATCCACCTTAGAAGTACCTTTGGAGTAAGTGAAGATGTATAAGCTCTGTGGTGTGTCTGATAAATGTATAGCACAATAGTAGAAATAACTAGATAGACAGGAGTTCTAATCTCATTACTGGCAGCTGTTTAGATGTATTTGTGTGAGAGTCATGTAGTGTACGGGTTATACTATTTTTGACCTGTGTACTACCCTTTACACTTCCCCTCACTCCAATTTAGTAGCCCTGTTGATGTCATCCACCTTAGACATACCTTTGGAGTAGGTGAAAACATATAAGATCTGTGGCTTGTCTGATTAATGGGTAGCAGTATAGTAGCAATAACTAGATAAGCAGGAGTTCTAATCCCAATACTGACAACTGTTTGTGTGTGTGAGGATCGTATCTTGTGTGGCTTATACTATTTTGATGTGTGCACCATACACGGCTGGTGACCACCTCCCACTGCCTTTGCTTTATATAGTGTGGTAACAGCATCTGCCTCACATGCAGCAAGTTAAACCATAGTACAGTCCTCTGTACAGATGTGTCTGGAATATCTAGATGTTTGCAACCTATACATAGTCGGAAGTTGTATGTGTTCCTTAACAATGCCCATGTTCATAGGTTCATAGGTCCATAGGTTCATAGGTAGGTACTAGGCTATCAGCCCTAGGGCCTATACAAGCCCAGCCAAAAAGGTACCCTGGCTTTTGCCACCCAACAAAATTATTTTCCTGTGCCACTGTCGAGCAGAGCCACAGAAGTGATCCCTGGGGCGAATTTCCTATTTCACATCCACTTATCAACATTTTTCTTGAAGAGTACTAATGAGGAGCTTTGTTTGATATAGATAGGTAGTTTATTCCAGAGTATGGGAAGTCTTTGGGACAGGACTCTATCACTCCAGCATGTTCTGTTTATTGTGGTGACAAGGTTTAGGTCCCTGGAGCATGTAACTCGGAGGGATTGCTACTTCTTTAAGTGGAGCATGTCCAACAGCTCTGGGTTTGACATAGCTTTGTATGTTAGGCAGAGATCACCTCTGATTAGGTGATATGCGATGGAGTAAAGCTGGAGCTTTTTGAGATGGTCTGCATAGGGCATCTGTTTGAGGCCAGTAATCCTCTTTGTGAGGTATTTCTGCAGCCTTTCCAGTTGTTGTAGATGTCTTGTGAGGTACATACCAAAAGGGGCATTGTACTCTATAATGGGTCTAATGAGTGATGAGTAGAGGGGAACAATGACCTCTTTTTTTTTGGATGAGAAACCTTTTGTGATGAGCTGTGCCACTTAGAATGATTTCCTGACTACTGTGGCAATGTGATTATCAAAGGAGAGACTACTATCCACCTGTGTCCCAAGGTCTCTTATCACACTTTCGGTGTTAAGTATACTACCGCCTATGTTGTAGTTCATGGGTACAGGAGTTTTTACCAAAGGGGATGACAATGCACTTTTTAGCATTGAGCTTGAGGCCATGGCATTGACACTAGGCATCTGTCTCAGTGAGGCCCTTTTGTAGGATGTCCACATCGTTAGGAGTTTCGATTATGGCTCCTAGTTTGCAGTCATCTGCAAACTTCATTAGCCAAAGACCTTCTGTGTTAGCCTGTACTTTAGAGAAGTAGATACCAAACAGGAGAGGACCCAGGACTGAACCTGTGGTACTTCACTTGTCACTGGTCTGAAGTTGGATTTGGAGTCTGCTACTTTCACAGTGTGGGTTCTGTCAGTGAGCCAGTTGACAACCCATCTTGTGGCATAGGGATTTATGCCTAGTTTAGTGAGTTTATCTATAATTCCAGAGTGGGGGATGGTGTTGATCACCTTGGCAAGATCTAGATAGGCTGTGTGAACCACCTTACTCTCGTCTATGGCTTTGGTGACTGCTTCAAAGAAGTGTATCAGGTTTAGGAGACATGATCTGCCTTTTACAAACCTGAACTGGGTGGGTTCCAGAGTTTGGAGATTACCAGTGTCTTTGTTTATAAGTTCCATGATGATACGTTCCATGGCCTTGCTGACCAGGCTCATCAGGCTAATGAGGTGGTAGTTCCTGGGGTCTGTGGTGGCTCCCCCCTTGTGGAGTAGGATAACTGTCACTGTGCGCCATTCAGCGGGCACAAAGCCTGAGGTGAGGCTATGACTGAACATGGTACTTAGGTGGGGTGCCAGTTCATTCTGTAGTTCATGTAGAATGCAGCCTGGGATGTTGTCTGGTCCCATGGATGCTGTGTTCTTGGCTTTGGAGAGTGTGGTTTTTACCTGTGCAACCGTGATTACAGGAACTTTGCATTCTCCAGGTATAGAGATGGGCTCTTTAGGGTCTGAGTGGCGGGTAAAGTTTGCAATGAACCTATCTGCCAGGATGTTGGCAATATCAGTTGGGTCTGTATATTTAGTGCCATTGTGCTGTAACTCAGAGCAGATCTGAGTGTTGCCATTGAGTTGTATGTAATATTGTCGCCAAATAGGCAACAGTGAGTGTGCTGACACATATGGCAGCAAAAGGTATCATATCTGACTGAAGCATCATGCTGATATGGGGTCTGCCACCCTCTCAGGTGGCCAGCCTTGTAGGTGCAATACATGAGTCCAGATGCTTGGTTTTACAAGTGAACTGTTCATGTTATGGGTCACATGAAAGGTTGGAAGAGGTGTGGAATGACATATTGTGGTCTCAATTTGTATGTATCAGAAACACCTTGCATCTTAACAGGGGTGTATACACAATTTATATACACTGAACACCACTGATGTATCACACATGTCCCTACCTTAGGCCATTTGTCCAGCCCATATGGCTGGCCTCTGTCCAGACATCTTTGCACTGACAAGTTGTGAGGTATGCTACAGGAATGTTGAATTTACATTAGATAGGCCCCAGTTGTGACCACTGTGATGCAATGCAGTTAACCCCACCATGCATGAACATGCGCATAAAGCAATATAGCTATTACATAAAGCAATATAGCTATTACTGATAGTTGTGTGCATGGTAAATTGCATGCCCTTCACATGCCTGTGGTATTGCTAAGCCACAACAGAAGAAGGTCATACTCACCAGCTTCAGGCTGCTGTCCCATATGCAGACCAGAGGGTCCTAGGTAGTTGTGAGAAGGAGGTATTCTCAGCAGACTCACATGTGGCTTTGGTACAGGATGGATGCGGCATGTCTACACATTTACAGTGCAAACCCCAATAATACACAATTTTCTGTCCTCACCATAGATGTGCACCTCTGTGCATTAGAAAACCCCATCTACAACTACAATCGGACACGACACATGGATTTAGATACAATACAGATACATGCATGTCTAATACATTAGTGTACTAATCCCCACTAGGCTCTTACCTGCACTCTCCCTTTCCATTGTGTGGGTGCCACCCACCTCCAGCATGTTGGGCTCTGTACCCTGGTGTTGTACTGGGGTGTGTGCCCCAAGGTTGGTGGGGGCTCATATGCTACACAACTTGGTTGTGTGATGGATGTCAGAGAAATTTGAAGTCATTTGTATGATGTGGTGATGACTGTACCGAAGGGTGACAGAGTGGTCATTGCAGCAGATGTCAATGGGCATGTTGGTGAAGGAAATAGAGGGTCTGTGGAAGTGATGGTGTTAAAAGGAATGCAGACGATGAGATGGTAGTGGGGTTTGCAAAACAGATAGACATGGCTGTGGTGAATATGTACTATAACACACGGGAGGAGCATAGGATCAGTTACAAGATTGTAGTAAGATGCACAGAGATGGGATATTTCTAATGTAGGAGGGTCAGTTTGAATGAGATTGGAGACTGTAAAGTGGTGAAGGGGAAAGTGTATTTAGGCAACATAGAATGTTGGCCTGCAGGATGATGTTGGTGATCAAGAAGAGGGGGAGTGTGAGTTCAGCAGCAAGGATCACATGGTGTGAATTGAAAAAAGGTGATTGTGAGGTGGAGTTCAAGGAAGGATTAAGACAGACACTGGATGGCACTGTCAATTTACCATATATCTGGTTAAGTACAGCAGAGATACTAAGGGAGACAGCTAGAAAGATGCTTGGTGTGAAATGTAGAAGGAAGAAGTAGTAGAAGGAAACCTGGTGGTGGACTGAGGAAGTAAAAGACAGTATACAGAGCAAGAGGATGGGGAAGAAGGATTGAGAATGTCAGCGAGATGAGGAAAGTAGACAGGAGTGTGAGGAAATGAGGTGTATGGCAAAGAGAGATGTGGCAAAGGCTAAAAATGAGGCATATGAAGAGTTGCATGACAGTTTGTGAATTACTGGCTGCTTGTATTTCTCTTTGCTATGTTCAGTCATTTTAGTTTTTTTGCTAAGAGGTTGTTGTATGTCTGGCCATTGTGTATGGCGTATCATGATTTTATAGCAGTGTACTGTTCACTTATTTATATGTACTATGGTGGGGAGAGATGTGAGTGTCATAGGTCCTTTGTATTCAACTGTGCATGCTGCCCCAGTTATGGGTGGTCTATCAGCAGCATATGTTTGTATGGGCTATTTGAGACATGTATGCATATATATTTTGAGACGTATGCATATATATATATATATATATATATATATATATATATATATGTGTGTGTGTGTGTGTGTGTGTGTGTGTGTGTGTGTGTGTGTGTGTGTGTGTATCTATATATATATATATATATATATATATATATATATATATACATATATATATATATATATATATATATATATATATATATATATATATACACACACACACCTCAGCATTTATTGGCAATATATCTATATACTGTTATGCACATATATGTATCTCCATACATATCTACCTCTCTCTCTATGTATATATTTTTTCATATATATATATATATATATATATATATATATATATATATATATATTTGTAGATACCAATCCATCCTACTTGCACAGTGTCTTGTCCCTATTGTAAACTAGCTGTAAAGTAGTGCATGTTTGAGAAAACCTCTGAAAATCATAGATCTGAGATGACTTACTGGAAAATTGCTGTGAATATGTTGTGTGTAGGGTCCTGGGTTGAAGACCTGTAAGGGCTGTTTATTTTGTTGCTAGGCAGAACAAGGACTGTTGGATGCAGAGTGATTAAGGCAGTTTTGAGCAGCTTTAAGCATGTTTGCATGGGGTTGCATTATGGTAAGAGGTGCTAACATATGGTTAAATGAATAGGCACTTACACTGTGTAGGCTTCACTTACCAGTGTGCAAATCTGCTTAGCATTTACATTTAAGCAATGCTGAAACCTGCTAAGCATAGCACAGCCCTGGTAATCATTGATTATATTCCAACAAGATAAAATAGCAGGTAATGAGATTTGACACCTACAACTGTTGTCAGAACACTGGCCTTAATCTCAATGGCAAGAAATGTGTCACAATCCCCTGTTGAATCAATGTGTTGTCTACAAATGACCACATTGGTGGTAGTCCAATGGACACAGATGTCCTTATAGGAGGTCTCTGAACACAGCTTGACAGCAACTTCTCTTCTGACCACCACATTGCCACATTGGACAGAAAGTCCTTCTATGTGGCACATTGCATAACTAAGTGCATGTCATCCAAGAATTTAGAGGTCAATGTCTCCCTCCACTCCCCGCTCATTCAGCCAGTCAGCAAGTACAATGGCCCATTTGCATGTAACTCACTAGACACCTTCAACAACTGGGTAGGCTGCAACTGTACCTCACATGTAGGACCCCGAGGCATGAAACAACTGTCTGATATGAAAAGAGGCCAAAACCTCCAATTGTTCCCAGTCACATCTAGACTACTTACAGGCAATCCCTGCTTGACTGACAATGCCATGTCTGCCCAGCTGTGTTACACATGCCACAGCTAGGAAACCCCAATCTGTATGCACTACATGCCATGGATACCTCAACCGCATTACCACATTTAAAAGAACATGCTAGGGGACAGGTCCATAACCCAAATACTGGCCACATTATGTGATATACGTTGCATACATGTCAAAGCACCTTACTGGCCCTCTTCAAGGGAAATTCAGATGACTGGATGGTGAATATAACTGTCACCCTGGTGATCACTCATATGGCAGTATTTAATAGATGCACTGCTGACAAATGTCAGGTGGCATGATGCCAGGGTACTCCCATGGGCTAGGCTTGTAATGACCCCATGGCCATTAGTGTGGTGCACACACACATGAACACATGGATCCATGACACTTAGTACTAGCAAATATGTGTGTGTGTGTGTGTGTGTGTGTGTGCATTACTGTGTATACAACTGTTTGTGAGCATGTAAAATTGTAGGTGACATTACTTTGTGGCCCTTCCACCCACTCCACCTCCCATTGCCATACTTTGCAGTGCTGGTGATGTTATTCACTGTAAGGGTACCCTGTGACACTCTTCACCCTATAGGCTTTATTGAGCATGTGGTAACTGCATAACACACTACTAACAATGACTGCGTATGTGGGGGTTCCACCCTGAGTCCAGGGAAATGTGAGTATGTGTGTGTGTATGTGTGATTCTCTGAAAGTGAGCATACTTATATGAGACAGCATTTTGAGGGCTTAGTCTCCACACACACTGCACATTGTCATACTGTACAAAGGCTGGTGATGTTGGCCACAGTACAGGAGCCATGGAACAGTCATCACCTTACAGTCTGAGTTGCGTGCACTAAATGCATATCAATGTAGTAGCAACAACTACTTAGCCAGGGATTCTAATCTGAGGACGTCCAAATCTGTGAACATTTATTTGTCAGTACAGTATCCTGTGTTTGAGTGAGTACTATGTCCACTTGGAGGGTGGCTTTAGACAGTGGCGCTCCCACTACATGTCCCAAGGTCCACTGTATGTGGTCTGCTTTCTCCATCATCCTTACAATTATCTGACAACAATTGTCAGCCCAATAAGGCCTGTGCTGTGTGCATGAACTGTGTAACAGTATGCCCTGACCTACAGGATAGTCATGACTGCTAAACCCAGGTATGTCAAATGTGTGTATGACTGTATATGTTTGTCAATGTGTATATGTCAGTATGTTATACTATGCTGTGTCCATTCACACCCAGTACATCCCCCATTGCCATACTGTACAAGGCCTGGTGATGTTCACTTTACAGGAACCTCGGAACACACCTCACCCTACAAGCTTTGTGGTGTGTGCAATTAAGGCAGAACACATTAGTAGCATTAACTACATAGGTAGGGGTTCTAATTTCAGAGTTAGCAAGTGTGTGTGTGTGTGTGTGTGTGTGTGTGTGTGTGTGTGTGTGTGTGTGCGTATGTGTGTGTGTGCGCGCGCGCGAAGGGATATACTTCAGTTTGCAGAAAAAAACAATTCTCAGGAGTTCATTTGACCGAGAACAGCTTGGCAAAAGCTAAAATTGCAATTTAATCATCTTGTGGAAATTCATTTCACCAAAACTAGTAGTGGCAGTATAAATGCCTTTTTCCCCACTGTATATCTGTACAGCGATACTGGAGTTAGTATATATAGTTGGTGGTGGTCGTTGGGGGCACAGCCACCCACATTGGGGGTAGTGTTGTGTGCATCCCCAAGCGTAGTATGCTGTTATACTGTCAAGTCTATGTTAAGAGGGTAAGCAGTTGTTAATCTAACTAGGTGTAGGTCTATGCCACCCCACACCCTTCAATGTGGGGGGCTGTGCCCCTCACACCACCACAACTATTTATACTTTATACCAACTCTAGGACTGCACTACAGTGGGGAAAAGGACATATACCCTGCCACTACTATTTTCATTGAAATTAAATTTTGCAGAGAGATTATTTAGTGATTTGAGGTTTTGGCAATTCGGTCTTGGTGGAATTACATTTGCAAACATGAGTTCTCTGCAAAGTGAAGTACATGTGAACATTTCTCTCTGTGTGTTGCATCAACACAAAAGCCTCTGTGTGTGTGTTATTCACAAATGTTTGGTGTGTGCCACCCAGTGCACTAACCATTGTCCACTGTACAAGAGCTGCTTACATCAGCCACCATATACTTACCTGTATACACATCTCAGACCTATCGGCCATGAGGCACATGCAATAACTGTTATACAGACTGGTTACTTGTGTTCAGCTGTACCCTGGATATGACACAGTCAATGTGTTAACACCCCTTGTAGGAAAGGACAGGAGGCCAACATCCTCCTGACACACAGACATGTAGAACACAAACAGAATACATTATGAAGACCACAATCAGTCAGTGTTAATAACAGCTATAATGCATCATGGCTGAACAGCTACACACCCTGACATGTAAACATTAAACATGCCAGCTGACAACACTTTAATCAGCATTACATTGCTAAACTGTTGTACATTCACCCTATGCATCAGAACCATGTTAGCATGTCCCTGCATCAATGGTATGAATGGCAGGGATGTGGCACAGGTATCAACATATGCACAGGATGTGGTGTAGATCTGCCAGAGGCCTAGGCTGAGCCATTTGGTTGGCATCCATGACCTCCACATAATAATGGTGGGCATCTGCAAGATCATGGATTTTGTAATGTACAGCAGGAAGAGTAGCCATCTGGAGCCTCAGACCATCTCTGGTGTAACATTAAATATGTGCCTGTGCTTTCATGATGGTCTGAAACATGCATCTGGTGACACCTGCTGTGGCGCTTCTGTCAGGGGGATGATGGGCAGCAGTCCTCCTACGAGCACCCCTGTCCATCTGCCTGTGTGGGACCTTGCCTGTTATCTGGCTAAGGCTGGTGTCTACAGACACACTTGCCATAGTCACCACACTTTCCTGTCCCATGCCACCACCCACCAACTGCCCCTCATCTATGGCCACTGGTGATGGTGTATGTGTGGGCATTGTGACTGTATGCGGGGATGGGCTGGAAAAAGGTGGGATGCTAATCAATGGCACAGATTCAGTCCCTGACAACCCTGCCTGTGCCTCACTATGCCTATCATCATTGTCACAGTCTGTAGAGACACTGACATCAGTTTCCCCATGGGAGGGACCCTGACCCATATCACCACCTGTGAGGGGAAGACAATATATGTAAATAAATACCTGTACGTTATGGTTTACTTACTTACACACACACACACACACACACACACACACACACACACACACACACACACACACACACACACACACACACACACACACCCTTGCAGGGAGGTGGCACAAATATATTACACAGACCTCACATTACCCAACAGTTGACATGCATACACATGGCGCTCAACATCATGCATTGCCTCCATTCTTAGTCCCTGTTACTAACAATATACATCCCTGGGATGCATGAGTTGTGTTAGTAGGTGATGCCCCTTCCCCTGGAACACACCGCACCCATGTACACATTACTGCTGTGCACCTGTATAGCACACTGTCATCTACTGTAGACAATACCTCACAACTGTATAAATCAATACTGAATGTGTAGATGTCTGACAGTTATGTTTGCTCTCTTCTTCACAACCCTTATGAGTTTGTCTGACACATAACTGGGATGATATGAGGACTGACATCACTAATTAATGACTGACATTGGATTTGCAGATCTCATCATCAGCAGTGCATATATGTGCAATAAAATCTGGTTACACCAACGAACTTCAAACCTTAATGTGGATATGAAGAGAGTACACCCACCTGTTGACATGCCAGCCTCTTCTACAATATGAAATGGAGCCACAGTACTGCATTTGAAAACATTACACACACCTGATATGTGACATATGACCTGTGCAATCCAATCAAGAATCAAACAAATGTGTTAGTCATGAAGATACTGAATGAGATGCGTATAATATGGGGGTTGCATAAATGTGAACACCCTTAAACCAATGGTTTGTTGAAGCACCTGTTAAGTGAACTACAGCAGTCACTATTGCTGGGAAGGGGTATACTAGCATGGCACATCTTCACTTGGCATTATTTGGTCTGTCTTCCCTACAAAGGTCCCCCGACTCTACCAGATTTCAAGGCCAGCTCATGTGCACAGCCCTTGGAGGTCACACAGGGGTTTTACTATTGCTGTTGAGTCTGGGTTATGTCTGGCCCAATTCATAACCTTGAATGTGTTCAGATACAGACATTCTTAGCTAGCTTTGGATGTATGCTTCAGTTCACTGTTGTGTTTGAAGCTGAAACCCCTCCCCACCTTCAGCCTTATTGCAGATGTTGACACCTGTAGGCCACATGTGAGTATTATTTTGCGGTGTTCAAAATTCCCTCCACCACATCTACAAGCCTAGTTCCAGCTAATAAACAGCAACCCTAAAGGTGTACACAAGCACCAGCAAGCTTCAAATTGGGGATGATGGCCCTGAAGTGAAGTGAGGTGTTGCTTGTGCACCACACATATCTCTATGAATACTGTATGTGGGTTTTAACCTTGGTGTCATGACACCATTACACATTGCAACACATGCCTTTGGGAGACTTGATGTTATGCTTTTGCTACCTGTACACAGCCGTGGATGGTGTTTCTTGTGGGGAAAATCTTCCGTCTACTTACCCTACCCCATAGGCCACACTGAGGCAATTGTTGCCACAGGTACTACACAGGCAGTACGTGCTAGACATTCCTGCAACTCCCTTAGTGTTGCTGCATGTTTTATGGCAGCCTCACTGACCAGTTTCCTATATGTTTTGTCATATGTTTTGGATGGGCACCTGGTTCTTTTCAACATCACTGTTGTCCCATATTTAATACACCTCTAGATCACTCTCTGCACTGTCTTCCATGGTATATGCAGTGGTGAGGTAATGTTTTTTCCCTACTTCTGACTGCTACATTTCAGATATGGGACCCCTTTGATACTTTGTAAGATGTGTGGAAGCCATGGCTGCTTCTGTTGCAGACAACTGAGGAAATGTCATGAACATACTTCCCGGACAGCAGACCATTACTTGGTGTGACATTGAGGCCCTGTACTTGATGGCAGGTGTGTACTCAAGTAGACTGAATGTTGTCAGTACATCACAAGCTGCCTCCACAATATGTTATTTTGAGTGTGTGCACACATATGCATCTAGTGTTTTGTAAGGTTTGTATACCCCATATTTATTGCACTAACATATAATTCTATTTTACACATTAATTGTTCATGTTAGGATCACATTACAGGTTGTAAAAGGTGTGGAATGTATTATTGTGGTCTGTCATTGTATATCTCAGGAACAGTCGCCATCTTAATAGGTGTGTGTACACTGTTGTATCCACTGTATAAGGGTAATGTTTCATACATGTTCCTACTGTAGCCCATTTGTCCCACCATTTTGTTTATCTCTGTCCACACATCTTGCACTGACAGGTTGTGAAGTATACTGCAGGAATCTTACATACCCTTCAGATATGAGACCATGGTGAACACTGTGATGCAGTGCAGTTAACACCAACAAAACTGAATATGTACATCACGCATTATGGGTAGGTGTGATAAATGTGTGCATGGCAAATAGCATGGCGTTAACATGGCCAGTGTATTGGCAAACCTCACCAAAACAATTCCAAACTCAGCAGCTACAGGCTGCTGTCCCAGTTGTATACCAGAGGGACCTAAATAGTTGTGGGAGAGAAGTAAAGTCAGTAGCCACTGATGTGGACTTGGTACAGGGTGGAAGTAGCATTTCAACACATTAACAGTACAACCCCCAATACTACAAAAGATGATGGCCATCACCATAGATGTACACGTCTATGCATTACTAAATGCCAGCAAGACCTACTATCTCATCTGACATATGGATGTAGATACTATACAGATAGAAATGGATAAGCAACAGTGTTCTAGTAATGTGTACTGGGGTCTTACCTACATGCTCCTCATCTAGTGTGTGGGTGCAACCCACCTCCACAATGCTTTCCTCAAATTTATGGGTTGTGCGTTGGGCGGGTGCCCCAAGATTGGTGAGGAGCTCCTCAGTGGGTGTCAGTGGGGGCTGGATGGCTGGGCCCCAACCTATGGCTAGCTGGTCCTTTGCTACAGCAGCAGCTTGTTGATGGGCATGGCAGATCAGGTCGCTGGCCTGATGCTGCGCCTACTCATAAGTTCTGCTGTGCAGGTTGGAATAATTTACTCTGTGGACCAGATCATTCCACAGAGCAGTCCTCTCATCTTGTGCTCTCTGTCCAAATAATAGGCCATAATGTTTGATCACAAATTGGGTGATGATGTCATTTTCCCCAACAGAGAATGTCGGGAGATGAGGCCTCTGCATGTTACCTGGAAGACATAAATAGGAAAAAAGGTCACAGAATCTCATATGGTTGTCAAATTGCACATCAAAAGTGGATATTACTTGCAAATAATCCAAACTACACCATAACCCTCCAATCCATCATGGCTATAGCAGCTTGCATTACACTCCTGGCCCTGAGCTGTCTTATTCCCCCCAGTGTTGGACACTTAATTGCATAATACTCTGTTCTTAATTAATTTCTGTGCAGAGTGATGACAGTGGCCATCTTCCATGTGGATGGTGTGTGGATGGTGGCAAGCATGTGGTTGACTGTGGTGTGTGATGGAGCTGTGAGCACATGCCTGAGGTCATATAGGAGGCAGACAATGATGTTATTATGCCCCATGGAGACTTGCTGTTGTTGCCCATCAGTAGGCAATATGTACATGCTCACCATTCTTGAGGGGTGGAGTGTGGTTGATGTGCATGGCCCCCTATACAACTGGGGTGGACAGGGTGTTAATGTTCCCACCTAACCTGTCTGATGCAGGTTGCCTATATCTATGGCATGTGTGTTTGAGGTTTGCTTTACCTCCAGTACAGGGTGAATTGTGTTGTTGCCTCTGAGACTGACAACATATGTGGAGACACTGTTGCTATTGTCCTTGGTGGTGTGGATATATCTGATTTGTAGTCATAGTCAGCCTTACAGGAAGTCACATGTGAACTTAGATTGCTTGCTCAGATAGAGTTGGACTTGCTTCCAAGTTGTTGCCTGCACCTATGTGTCCCTGTACAGCCAATATAGCAACCTATTATGTGGTTTGTGTATTGCTGCTGTCCACCAAAAGGGATTACTCTACCTTGGTGGAGGCTGGTTTTATAGGTCGGGTACTGCTGAGTCCATATAGCTATAGTGGATATAAAGTATGCACACCCCTGTTACAATGCCTGGTATTTGTGCAATGCAATTGAAAAATGACACTGCAATAACTCATTTCAAAACAATTCCCACCTTTAATGTGACCTATAGCCTGTATAATTCAGTTGAAAACATAACAATCTGGTCTGTGAAAGCATATTGAAATAATAATCAGTATAATAAGCCAGGTGAATGAGTGTGCCCAAGTTGAATGAGTGTGCACACCCTTAAACTGATATGTTGTGTATGCACCTGTTGAGATGATTACAGCATTCATTTATCTTGATTTGGACTCTAACATCATGGCACATCTTCACTTGGCAATAGTTGCTCACCTTCCTTGAAACAGCTTTGTTTAATTTCAATGGAATTGTACAGGTTAGGGGTCACATTCAAGATGAGAAACATTTTGAAATGATTTTCTGTGGTCTCATTGTCATACAGCACATAAACCTGGCATTCCAACAGGGGAGTGTGCACTTGTGATATCCACTGTATATAGGTGTTGATATGGCTGTTAGTGGTAGGCATGGACAGAGGGTCATAATAAAGTTGGACATTTCTCTGATTACTACCTGATAATCATGCCTACTCTAGTACCCATATGAGTGTCAGGGCAATGCAACAACCAGTAGTTGTACACATTTATGTCTGTTGTATGTAATGACACTGATATTACACACATGCAACATGCACAACCTGTGTACCTGACTGCTTGAAACCCATGTTATTAGTTTTGTGCCTTCCAGCTGAACATATGCATGCATACATGTGCTCAGGGGATACCTGGCATACATTTCTGTTCTATGTTAGTATGGCACAGTGTATTTACAGTCTTGCTGCTCAGTCATACTTCTCAACCTTTTATAGCAGAATGTCTCGACAATGGCACACATAGATCTGTGACAAAAGGGACATCAGTATTGATACTGTATTAATATAGCTGCACCATACATTAGCAAGTTGATTGCACAGTAGACTTTGACATCACTGTGATAACCTGGAAGATGTCCGACAGTCATAAGTAGGCTATTATGTTACATTGTCATTGCTCACAGCCTTGCCAATGGTTTGGCTGACATAACACAAGTATATGTGTATGTGACTACAGATATTAGTCATAGATGTGCTTATTATCCAGCAGAACACTGTAGAGTTGAATGTTATTAATTCAATATATCACATGCAGTTCAACACACATGTCTGCAAAAATACTTTACTATGCTCATGCCCTATATAGATCTCTTAGATTTACAAGACAAACATGTATCATACTCATATTCACAGGTAACATATGGATATGGACAACATGCCATTAACTGGCCTAGCACTGACACAGTCACAACTGTTTGACAGACACCCCAGCGACTGTCATATTTGAACTGTCCTTTCCCAGGGTGAGTTAGACTCTTGAGCTGTGATCCTACCTTGCAACCTCTTAGAGCATCACATCTGGACAAAGCCTAAAATGACAGGGGGATAAATAGGGACAGACTTTAAATATTCCTGTTACAAACATAGGAAGCTTGTAGAATAATACATTTTGCATTACCGTGAATATTCTTAAGGATGCAAAGTCTTAAACTCAAGTGTTGGTAATTACTTAATGACTTCAATCCTCAGCTATTTGCCAGAAAAGTACAGAATTCAGGTGAACGGACAAAAAACTATGATGGGAAAATCTGGACATTTTGTGAAGATCTGTACAGTTGAGAGGAATGGCTGTGGCCTCTCCCACTGCAGAGAGGGCTAGATGCTATGGACATAGCAGCTGTTCAGCAGGACATTAGTACAGCAAGTCTTGTTGGGACATATATTCTTCCAAATCATATTTCCCATTATTACAGACCAAGTACTACATTCAATTACATCCTTACATGTTTCACATACTTTTTTTTTTCTTTTCTTGTCTGTTTTCCATTTTTTTTGTTTTTATTTGTTCTCTCTCTCTATATATATATATATATCTGTACACTACAGGGATATAGCTGGTTTGAATAGGTGGCAGCATGGCTTTTGTAGGTGATGCTCATGACCAGGTGATGGCCTGTGCACCAATTGGTGCTTCCCACTTGCTAATTGCATGCAAAGCAGCTGTGTAGTTCTTCCAGTAGCCAATGTCATGGCAACACACTCCTATAATTGAGTACTCCATGTGGGTGTTGGCCCTTTTCCTTCTTGCGAGGAAGACATCGTGGAGGTGTGTGAGCTAATACCTCTTACAACAAGACTTGTGGAAACAAGCCAAATAAATGGTGGAGAAGGTTCAAGACTTAGGGGCAGAATGTGAGTATTGCTGTTATATGTTTAGAATACTGCTAGTTTAACAGGGCTTTGTCTGAACATGCAACGTCTGCATGGATTTCAGTCTGATAAAGTTCTGTCTCTGCATAGCTCTCAACTGTAGGGCTATCTGCATAATGGCCAGAGGTTAGCCTGTTATATCTGGTCTGTTCCCCAGACAGGTGTTGTCCTTGGTAAATAAGTAGCATACAATTACAAGTAGATTGCAATCAGTAAATGCTAACATCAGTTTGTTTTTCTGACTTTATATCCCTCAGAAAAGATATGTTACAACAAACTCTGTAACACCAGCAACTTTCTCAGTGTTTAACAGCAATATTTCAAGTATGGCCATATATTTGGGCCTTTCTCCACCGATCATATCAGGCTTTGTCCAGATGTCATACAGTAGGAGGTTGATAGGTATAATGGTCTATAATTATTTAGTGTTATCATTCCTGTTGAGGGGAAAGGCTGGAAAATATGTTGGAGTCTGTACATTCAAGAGGTTGGTGTATAGAGAATGCTCTTAGATGCTCTTGTAACTTATTTTATGTTGGGGAGAGTAACACATGTTTTAAAACTAGGCTGTTAGAACATGTGAGACATATTACTAATAAGAAACAAGACAGTTCTATAACTGTACATTTGAATAAATCTCACCATGGGGACAGCAGTGAGTTCCAAGGTACTGTTTTGGAATAAGTCTGTACCTCAGTTTGAAGAAACATTCATAAAAGGACAATTGTTATGTACAGACTCAATGTATTAATATTAAATGTGATATTGTCCCTTAGGAGGTTAAATGAGGAGTGTAATTGGAGGCTGTGTATTTAATTATGTAATCAAGTGTTAATTGCTTCTTGTTTTTAAGACAAGTTGGTTGGTGTCTTTTGGTTTTTCTCAGTTAGGGGTTGCCACAGCGGAACTCCGGTCCGCTAATGATTGGCAGTAGATTTTTACGTGCTGGCTTGCCGGACCTAATGCACAACCTTCAACAAAGGAACGCCCATTCATGCATATCGCCACACAGAAGACTCTCTAACTGAGAATCAAACGGGCAATGTCTAACTGTGAGGTGACAACGCTACCGCAGCACCACCACCGCAGCCTTGTGATTAAGACAAGTATTTCCTGTAATCTTTTACTCCTTGAAGGCATTGGCCAAGACATCAGAGTATAATAAACATGTGTGAATTACCGGCTGGTTGTATTTCTCTTTGCTATGTTCAGTCATTTTAGTTGTTTTGCTAAGAGGTTGTTGTATGTCTGGCCATTTTGTACGGCCTATTATGATTTTGTAGCAGTGTACTGTTCACTTATTTATTTGGACTGTGGGGGGGGGGGGGCAGATGTGAGTGTCATGGGTCCTTTTTTATCCACCTGTGCATGCTGCGCCAGTTATGGGTGGTCTATCAGCAGCATATGCTTGTATGGGCATTTTGAGACATGTATGTATGTATATATATATATATATATATATATATATATATATATATATATATATATATATATATATATATATATATATATATCCACTGGCACACTGTCCACAGACTGGCTGCAAGTTTGCTTGTTATGTTTTGTCTGTTCCCCAGACAGTTAGTGTCCTTGGTAAATCAGTCGTGGACTCTGGAGAATGCAGTCAGTAAATGCTCACATCTATTGGTATTACTGACTTCATATTCCTCATAAAGGACATGTTACAACAAACCCAGTAACATCTGCAACTGTCTCAATGTATGATAGCAATATGTCCAATCTACCCCTGTGTTTGTGCCTCTGTCCCTAAATGATATCAGGCTTTGTCCAGATGTCAATGAGGCTCAGATGTATTTAGTATCATTATTTCTTGCCTTCATTCCTGCTACCATCCCAGTGATGTAGTAGACCCACAGACATGTCAGGGAAGAGGCCATAGATACGAGTCCTAAGCCTGTACATTCTGAGGTGAACTGTACATGTGAGAGCCCTGTGTATGTCTGGACATTGTTAACAGACTGTCAGGATTGTGTGCACGTCATCTGTACATGTTATTTGGGTTGTGTATGGAGGGGGTGGATGTAAGTGTTATGGCTCTTTTTTATCTGACTGTGCATGCTGTTCCTGTTTCTGCTGATCTTTTAGCTGTATGTGTTTGCAGTGGCAGACTGAGGCATGTCCTGTACCAAGGTCAGGATTCAGACTACACTGAGAATTGGCAGTCTGTATGTTGGGCTAGTGTGTGAGTGGCAAACAATGATGTATTTGTTCACACAGTCCATATACTCTACTGTTCACTTGACATACCGGTATGTGACTGTGGTGATATTGGTTGTGGCTGCGCACTTTCACATTGGTGTCTGTTTTTCAGTGCTGTTACATCCCTGTAGTGCCTGATATATTTGCAAATGCATGTGTAATTACCCATAGCAGATTTCCTATTTCAATTACTTGTGCTATTTCACTAAATATATGTTAAAGCACACAGGAGGGTGTTACTACAGCAAGTGAGTTAGGTTATCTATGCCAGTACTTCAGATACATCCCCATTTTCATGGCTTCCACCCACCACTTTGTCAGCCAGATTCATTGCAGTAAGGAGTTCTGAGCATACCTCTCAACTGGCTGGATTGTTTCAGGATGTCCAGGTTTATTGCTCATATTTCTGGTCTATTTTACAGATTATTCTCATTTCTCTGGCAAATCACTGTGATGGTATGATTGTTGTCAGAAAATGAGAACATACATTTCATTTACCTACCTCACATCCATCAGATTATGTATAATGAAACAAACTGTGTCACTCTGTCAAGAAGAGTGCAAGGAGACAATAACCTCTTCCTTCCTGGATGCTAATGCATTAGTACTGAGATGTGCCACATAGAAAGATTTCTGACCACAGTGGCAATGTGGTGGTCAGAAGAGACATTGCTGTCAACCTGTGTACCCAGATTTCTTAGAACACCTTCTTTGCTCAGGGGATTACCATCAATGTGGTAATTCATGGGAACAGGGTTTTCCCCAAAGGGGAGGACAACACATTTTCTGACATCAAGCTTAAGGCCATGGCTCTGACAGTCATTGGTCTCAGTGAGGCCTTTCAGTAAGATGCCAACATCACTTGGGTAGTTAATAATAGCTCTGCAGACTTTGTCAGCCAGAGTCCCTTCATGTTGGCATGGACTTCAGAGAAGTTGATACCAAACATGAGAGGAACCAGGACAGAACCCTGTGGGACTTCACTTATGACTGCTCAGCAGTCTGACTTGGAGTCAGCTATTTCCACACTGTGTGTCCTATCTGTGACCCAGTTTGCAACCCACCTAGTGATATAGGGGTTGATGCCTAGCTTAGAGAGTTTTTGCATGATTCCTGAGTGAAGAATGTTATCAAAGGCTTTGGCCAGATCAAGGTAGACTGTATAGGTTCATAGGTTCATAGGTTGGTACTAGGCTATCAGCCCTAGGGCCTATACAAGCCTAGCCATAACAATTCCCTGGTTATTTCTTCCCACACTATTTACTTCCCTGTACCCCTGTATGTGCCACCTTGCCTTCATCCACAGCCCAGGTGACTGAAGCCAAGAAATTGACCAGGTTGATTGACCAGGTATGACCTACCATTCACAAAAGTAAACTGTGTGGGATCCTGAGTCTGCAGATTCCCATATCCCTGTTTATTAGGTGCATGATGATGTACTCCATAGCTTTGCATAACAGACTTGTCAGGAAATTGGGGTGGTAGTTCCCAGGTCTGCAGTCGCACCTCCTTTGTGGAGAGGGGTGACTGTAGCAATGTGCAATTCCACAGGGACAAAGCCTGAGGTGAGGCTGTGCTTGAACAGGGCACACAGGTGAGGTGCTCGGTCACTCTGTAGTTCATGTAGAACACACCCAGGAATATTGTCAGGTCCCATAGAAGCTGTATTATAGGTTCATAGGTTCATAGGTTCATACTAGGCTATCTGCCCTAGGGCATTTATAAGCCTAGCCAGAGTGTGTGTGGCTTTCACCACCCCTTAGGATGAGAATACTACGCCCTTTTAGGGTTTAGTTTACTGTGCCTCTGTCTAGTAGTGACACAGAGATGACCCCCGGGGTAAACCTATGATCTCCCATCCACTCTTCAAGATTTCTCTTGAATAGAGTTAGTGAGGGGCTCTGCCTAACATAGATTGGGATTCTGTTCCAGAGTGTGGGGAACCTCTGGGTTATGAATCTGTCCCTCCAGCATGTCCTATTAAATTCTGTGTTGAGATTTAAGTCTCTTGATCTCCTGGCTCTGATGGATTTGGATTTTCTGAGGTGGAGCATGTCCATTAATTCCGGATTGGACATGGCCTTGTACGTCAGGCACAGATCACCTCTGAGTAGGCGGTATGCGACTGAATAGAGCTGGAGTTTTTTCAGTCGGGCAGCATATGATATATGTTTAAGACCCTTTATCCTCTTGGTGAGGAACTTTTGGGGTCTTTCCAACTGCTGCAGGTGTCGGGTAAGATACATCCCAAATGGGGCATTGTACTCAATCATTGACCTGATAAGAGAAGAGTACAGGGGCACAATGACCTCTCTTGATCTAGATGTGAAACCCCTCATGATAAGGTGGGCAATATAGAAGGTCTTCCTAACCACTTTGGCAATGTGAGTGTCAAATGAGAGGTTACTGTCAACCTGGGTCCCTAGGTCCCTGATTACCTCTTCCGTACTTAATGGATTACCACCTATGTGATAATTTGTGGGTACCTTGTTTTTCCCAAAGGGTATGACTATACATTTTTTGGCGTTCAGCTTAAGGCCATAGCTCTGGCACCAATTATCCGTTTCTATGAGGCCTCTCTGAAGGATGTTTGTGTCCGCTGGAGTATCAATTATGGCGCCCAGTTTGCAGTCATCTGCGAACTTTGTCAGCCACAATCCTCCTATGTTTGCCTGTACCTCGGAAAAATAAATGCCGAACAAGAGGGGTCCCAGAACTGAGCCCTGTGGGACACCGCTTGTGACTGGCTTAGAGTCTGACATAGCTCCAGCAACTCTGACCCTGTGGGTTCTGTCCTTGAGTCAGTTTGCAACCCATCTTGTGACATATGGGTTTACATTTAAGCTGGTGAGTTTGTCTATGATGCCCAAGTGGGGTATTGTGTCAAAGGCTTTTGTAAGGTCAAGGTAGGCTGTGTGAACAGCCTTACCCTCATCAATGGCCTTAGTGACTGTTTCAAAAAAGTCGACCAAGTTTAAAAGGCAGGATCTGCCCTTGACAAAGCCGAATTGGGTAGGATCCAATGTCTGTAGGTCCCCAATGTCTTTGTTTATGAGTTCTATAATGATCCTCTCCATAGCTTTGCAGACCAGGCTCGTCAAGCTTATAGGGCGGTAATTTCCAGGGTCCGTAGAAGCACCGCCTTTGTGAAGTGGGACCACTGTTGCCGTATGCCACTCTTTGGAGTGCAATCCTGTAGTAAGGCTAAGATTAAACAGCAGCCTTATGTGTGGGTTTAGTTCCTCTTGAGTTCATGTAGCACACAGCCTGGGACACCGTCCGTCCCATTGATGCTGTGTTTTAGCTTTAGAGAGGGCTCTCACCTGGGCATCTGAGATGTTAAGGAGGCTACACTCTGCTGGGATAGTTATTTCTCCTTTTGGGGAGGGAGGAGAAATTTACACTGAACCTGTCTGCCAGAATGTTGGCAATGTCAGTGGGTTCAGTGTAT
>NC_056727.1:294887809-295025309 GCF_019279795.1 Protopterus annectens | reverse complement strand
GTTATAACAGTATGCATAAGTATTCCCATTAACCCAGAACAACAGATTTGGAACATTTGCATAGCAAACAGAACACATGCATATATAGAACCAAAGTGGGCATTACACTGGCATGCAGGTTACACTAATAGCAACAGGCCACCAATGATAGTATTTGAACAGGGAACATTAATTGGAAAACATTTCAATATTTGTAGAACAATAGGACACATGTCCCAACGGTAGGTTTGGTGAAAAATATACCCATACATTTATGTATTTAGATTATTGGTGAAGATAATGTGGGGGAGAGAGAGAGATGTCAATTAATAAATGCAGATTCTTGCAGTGCTCATAGCTTTCATGATCATTGCTATAATCATTACTCTACAGGTATTATTACAACAACCTATGGCCTTCAGTTGGGCAGTGAATAATTACTACTTTCTTATAGCTACTTTATACCTTTTCTTACCTGGCAGACTTTTGGAGGCGATTTCTGTTAACACAACCTGATTGTTTCTACCCATATTCGCATAGTCAGGGTTACATATGTGCACTCATACTGTGTGTGTGTGTGTGTGTGTGTGTGTGTGTGTGTGTGTGTGTGTGTGTGTGTGTGCGTGTGCGTGTGTGTGCGTGTGTGTGTGTGTGTGTGTGTGTGTGTGTGTGTGTGTGTGTGTGTGTGCGTGTGTGCGTGTGTGTGTTTGTGTGCGTGTGTGTGTGTGTGTGTGTGTGTGTGTGTGTGTGTGTGTGTGTGTGTGTGTGTGTGTGTGTGTATGTGTGTGTGTGCGCGCTACTGCCATACTCTGCCTTAATTTCTATTGGTCACCCTAGTTCTTGGCAGCAGGGACCAGTAGCTGTGACAGCATGACACTTGAACATTTCTTTGGGGAGACTACTTGGTGTATGTACTTATCTTATTGTCATTTGCAGCCTTGGGGTTGGACTGTGGGTATTGGACACAGTACAACTACAGCCTTCTTATAGCTACTTTATACCTTTTCTTACCTGAAAGACCTGTGGAGGAAATTTTTGTTAACACTGCCTGACGGTTTCTACACATATTCACTAAATCCTAGGTGAAATTATGCATGCAGCTTACTACCACTCCCGGGATTCAAACCGTGCCTGTTTGTGCGTAAAATACAACAAGAGGTTTTGTGTTTCATCAGAAGAAGCTTTTGAGTAACTGCTGTCTCTTCCTTGAATACTTTCTGTCTAATATTCTCTTGGTTGTACAATCTGACCTTGTAATTACAACATCTTTATACATACATTCCTATACATACCTTTTGACATAGCACAGTGTTGAAAACAGTGGTTAACACAACATTACTATTCAGATATCAGATTTTGGTGCATGAAACATTTCATATCAGTTAATCGTGTCTTACAAAGACACTAACTTTGTCAGATGTAACTTGATTGTTTAATGCCTTTAGAGCTATAGTTGCTGTGCATAACCTGTACACATTTCAATTCATACAATACCAAAGTAAACACAACCAGTCCAGGGTTTTGAATTTTATTGACAGGCAATTACGGTTTTATTTATATATAGCCTATATGAAAGTATTACTGTAATATTGTCTGGTTTATTCAGTATACACCATACCCATTTTAATACTGCAAGGTGACATTCTATTCCTTTATATTTATTTAGTATGAATACTACAAGCTAGATTGTTTCTCACCTGCCTCGCGACACAACCTTAGCAGCCTGCTTGCATGGGCTTCCTGGTTTGTAGCCTGCTCAGCTGGAGCTGTAAAGAAGATAAAGAAACATTTATGCATACCTATCCATCACATACACAGGCTGGACTTTGGTAAACAGTTATTAATACTTACACACACCTGGGACATCCCTCTGCCATGCATCTTGGATCCAATGGTCCAAGAGCTCCCTCTTTCTCCGCTTCAAGTCAGCAAAGTGGTGCCGTACCTGATCTCTAGTCTGAGGGATGCCAGTGGCACTGGTGAGATTGTGGATGAGACTTTCCCAGGCTTCCACTTTGTATTGGGAGCCCTGGTACTGGTCCTGTAGCAGTCTCATATCATGTTGTTTTACAAGTCCAGCCATGACCCTGGTCTCCTTTATGCCCCAGTGCTGCACCTGAAAGTGCACACTCTCTCCAACACTGGTCATAGTGCCTACAGTGGGGTGTTACAACCAGTTATGAGCTGCATCCTCACCTCTGAGGTTTAAATATGGCCGATTTCCCACCCCTTACCGTGATTGGATGGTTTTGTATATGCTAAGCTAAGCTAAGTGCCGGGCAAACCTGCATAGCTGGTATATGCATTGCTTTAAGGGATAGATGCTAAGCACTGCTTACCAGTGCACAAAGCTGCTTAGCTACGCTACTTCTTGCTTAGAATTTACATTTAAGCAATGCTAATACTGGCTAAGCATAGCTGCACACAAGTTAACATTGTTCAGCTTTCCTTTTACAGACTATCAACATTGTGGGGTTGATTCCTCATAAATGACATATTATGATATGTATGTCTAACTTCCATAACATCCCCCCTATGTGCTTTCATTACAATACATTCTTTTGTGGCTATGCTGTATGGGACACTTGTGTTTCTATGGGGATTTCACATCTGTACTACACTGACACCTCACATTTGGACTTGCTACACTACCCTGGTTAACAAATATATATATTATTCACTACCTACTGATAACAAAATATATTTTCATGCTTTTTTAACAGATAAAAGTGAAAGGACTAAATGGGGACTCAAACCGCAAATGCCTGTCTGTGAAACAAAAGCTGTAATCAGTACGTTATTACACTTTACTCTGTTTTGGACATATATTCATGTTTAGCTCATTGGGATGTGTAAGCTAGGCTGAGCATAGCTGTGTGATGCACAATCCTGCTCAGCTACGCTTAAACCTTATTGTGGACAGAAAAAAATATATATTTATATATATATGTTCATAGGTTCATAGGCTGATATTAGGCTATCTGCCCTAGTGCATTTATAAGCCTAGCCAGAGTGTGTTTGGCTTTTGCCACCCTTTTAGATTAGTTGACTGTGCCTCTGTATAGTAGGTCACAGAAGATAGCCCTTTTGAGGTTAGTTTACTGTGCCTCTGTCTAGTAGGGACACAGAAGAGATCCCAGGGGTAAACCTACGATCTCCCATCCACTCGTCAATATTTCTCTTGAAGAGGGTCATTGAGGGACTCTGCCTAACATAGATTGGGATTTTGTTCCAGAGTGAGGGGAGCCTCTGAGATATTAATCTGTCCCTCCAGCATGTCCTATTTATTTCTGTGCTGAGGTTTAAGTCCCTGGAGCGTGTAGCTCTAAGGGATTTGGATTTCCTGAGGTGGAGCATGTCCATTAATTCTGGGTTGGACATGGCTTTATAAATCAGGCACAGATCGCCTCTGAGTAGGCGGTAAGCAACTGAGTAGAGCTGGAGTTTCTTTAGCCTAACTGCGTAGGGCATCTGTTTGAGTCCCTCGATCCTCTTGTTGAGGTACTTTTGGGGTCTTTCCAGTTGCTGCAGGTGTTGGGTAAGGTACATCCTAAATGGGGCATTGTATTCAATTATGGGCCTGATTTGTGATGAGTAGAGGGGCACAATGACCTCTCTTGATCTAGATGTGAACCATTTTGTGATAAGGTGGGCTATATAGAAGGTCTTTCTAACCACTTTGGCAACGTGATTGTCAAAGGAGATTGCTATTTACTTGGGTCCCCAAATCCCTAATTACTTCTTCCATACTTAATGGATTACCACCTATGTGGTAATTTGTGGGAACTTTGTTTTTCCCAAAGGGGATGACTATGCACTTTTTGGCAATAATTCTAAATATTGCTCTTATAAACTAAATATTGCTCTTATAATAGACAATATGTATTTTATTTTTATTTACTGTAGGGGTTTGCACATTGCTTTCTGCACCATTATCTGTGTATTGCTCTTACAAACTTAGAAAGTTGATAGAATACATAGGTTTTGCATTAGCTTAATGTTTTCATCCTGTGGAGTCAGGCAGGTACACATTTTAGGAAGAGCACACCAAAATATATGAGTCAACTATCTGTACATATTTCAAAGATAGTTATGAGGTAAGCTCCATGGTACATACCTCTCAACTGTACAGATTTTCACAGAATGTCCAGATTTTTGGCTCATATTTTTTGGCCTGTTCCTCTTTTTTACTGGCAAATCACTGGGATGATTTCAGTATTGAAGTCACTAAATCATGACATAACATTTAAGTTTCAGACTTCAAATCCTTCAGAATGTTAAAACAAACCTTGTTACTCTCTAGCAACTTAGTTTATAAGAGCAATATTTAGAATATGTCCCTATTTGTCCCCCATTTTGTTGAGCTGTGTCCAGAATTTTGGCATTAAGAGGTTGAGAGGTATGCAGATGTGGACATTCTGCAAAAATCTGTATGGTTGAGAGGTACAGTGTGCATTTGCAGACATTTCCTGCTTCTGCAGAATGCCAAAGTGCCATGCGGTGCTTTAGCAATACAGGGTGTGTGTCACAGAAGCTGTGACACACACCCTCTGTATTGCTTTCCTCTTTCAGGATACTGAAATGATTTATTTTACATTTCAGTGTCCGCGGACACTGGAATACTGGCATAATATTAGAGTTACGCTCTAATATTATGCCAGTACAGCTTTGAAAGTGCGTACAGCACTTTCTGAGTGCAGGGGGCATGTTTAGAGTCCGTCCATGCACTGCAAGGACACACCCCTTGCACTCGTACATGGATCATGTGCATACAGCAGCACACCTTCATTAACATGCAAGGCACGCTACTGCTCTACACGGCCACAATCTGCTCCATGCAGGAATAGCACTATTCCTGCACAGATCTTAGTCTTAAAAGACCAGGATTTTCCAAGCAAAACTGAGAGCAATGTGATGTAAAGAGACACAGAAAGTTCCAGTAGTAATCTGAGCAGCATGACTAAAAAAAACAAAAGAATGTAACCCCATATGACCTGAAGAAGGAGGCAATTCGGGGCACATAGTAGGTGCTGAGTAGAGTACTCTTGGCTAACATCAAAGAGTGAAGGAGCACTGATTTCATGAACTTTAGTTATGCCCTGACTTAGTGATGGGGTCCATTACCATCAAAGTATGTAAACATGTAAGCATTTGGAGAAATTCAGTTAGGAGCAATTACCTTATGCCAGAAATCATATGGTAGGTAGCTCTTTACTAGGATTAAAAACAAATTGAATCCTTAAAGCATTTTCCTTGGCACATATTCACTTTGAACTGTTCCTTTATTCAGTACTAGCGTGTATAACGTCACTGTGTTCACTTGCATCACTTCCTGCTGTACCTTATTCGTAATCTAATTATTTTCAGTCTGGCATTTCTCACAAATTCCATCCTTATCTGTCCCTTCCATGTTTTTTCTGTCTGACATTTCATTGCTAACATAGATCATTTTCATGCGTAAAACTTCCTGTATTGACTTTTGTATGAGCTCCTCCAATGCAGATTTTTGTACTTTAATGAATAATGACCCTACCCCAATCCCAATTCTGTAAAGTACTGTCCAAAAAAGGCACTGAGCTTTCACCTAATACCACAGCTGCGTCTCAAGCAGCTTCTATTCTGTTTTCCATAATTTTTCTGCTTTATTCCATGATGTCCACAAACACCATTTTTGTTTTCTCAAAAGCTGTACCAATGTTTTGCACTATGCTTACCACCAAATGCACAAAATTGCATCGCCATACCTGCCAAATGTCCAGATTTTGGAGGGACGCACCTACATTTTTCTCAAGCTTTTGTTCTCTATTTAAAAAGTGCTCCTAATTTGGAGGCCTGTCCCTAATTATTTTTTGCTTTGTTCATAACTCACAAAGTAAACATTAAGATGTATGAGTGTCACATTCAAACACCCACAGGAACAATAAGGGAATTTATATGGTGTTCTGGCCAGATCTTTCAAATCTGTACAAGCACATCTCAGGTCCTCTTAAAAACAGGCAACAACCCTTGAGGGGCTAACGTGATCAACAAAAGAGCAATACATAAATAAATAAATAAACTCTGTCATCGTTCTCAACATGCCCATTCCCTCTTTGGCACCTCTAATTTATTTGATGTATTGTCCTGGTTCTTACTGTGGTACACTTCCCCTTTTATTTGTGTTCATCCTGCTCTACCCAAAGACTTCTTATCAGTCCCTTTCGCAAATCAAAAAGCCATGTCACAACTATATGACATAACTCTCTCCTGCTAACTGGCTAAATTTAAAACAAGGCAGAGATAGTGATGCCAGTTCTGGAAACTTTTCCCCAGGAAGTCAATTTAGAAAAGTGTAGAGAGGTGAAAGTAAACTGGTGTAAGGGCTGTACTAAAACCTCACTGAAGTCCCTGATTTTGGAAGGAAACTGAAGAGGACTTTTATTACAGTGAGTTTTCTACCACGGGGAACTTTATCAGAAAAAGAGGGTAATGGTCTCAATTTAGGAAGAATACAAAGGTGCATTGCTTTGGTGAAAAAGAATCATACAGAAGCACTGGAGTAAAACAATGGTGGACTTTAAGTTTGCATATAATTGGGTCACATACAGTTTAGAAAGTTATTATGGGAGAAAGTGTCAGTGAAGTGCAGTCTCTGTCTGAACAACAAGGGTAGGAGAGGTAAGTAAAACACAGACTGAACTATATAATATATCTTCTTTTGTTGAAAGATTCTTTTTCCATGACTGCAATTATGTATGTATTAATAACTCAAATTAATTTATGCTTTTCTGAGTTATGGCTTCTGGAATTTTACAGTAACTTGACTCTATAGTTTAATATTCTACAACTTTGCTGCAGCATGGCTTGTATCTGGCTTTCCGATACTTAAGTTTGGAAAGCCTAACATAAATTGGAAATATCATCTCTTTATAGCATTACAAGGAGCTGAAAAAATGTCAAATGCATTCTTAAATTATCAGTGTGACTATTAAGCAGATGCCTGATTTTTTTTTATAATTTAAGAAATGTGAAAATGTTTCCATTGTTGCCATAGCAGATAAGAAGGCAAAGAATATAGCAGTCCCAAATATATTAGGTACAGCTTTTAGTAACTGGATAGGCATGACTGAATTCATCACCTATTTCAAGAATATCAAGGCATACCTGCTGGCAGAGCTATTTCCTTACTGTATGTCTCCTTTATATATTACTCAAATTAATAAATATTTCCATTTATACAACTTTTATTTTATTTTAGATATAGAACGCCTTCTTAAATAGAACTAAAATAATATTCTAATAAATTATGCAACTGTGCATATAGACATTTATTATATAAGAAATAGGAGCTGTAGGGAAACATATTTTCTAAATATTGTACTTGTTAATGGTTAGTTAACCTATTCAATAAGCTATCCTGCACATTCTTTTATGAAGGATTCATTTTGTGCAGTAATATTTGTATCCAATACTCAGTTTGACACATCACTATTTTAAACTGATTTGTGTTAACCAGGTCTTTAAACAAGAAAAAGGAACAGGCATTCAGAAAATGCTGCTATTTACCAAATGGCTCTTGTGATTTTATTGTGGGTATAATCTGATTCAAGACTGCATGACTGAAATTGTATAAATGTGTGGTATTTCATTTTAATACATTTTCCACAAGATGCTGCTGCTCCAGATTAATGTATGTGCAATTGTGCACAATGAAATATAACAAAACAGACTTACAGGCTGTCAAAAGGTAAAAATGACATGCACTTTGATACTGCTGCTCACATATGTGTCAGCAGTGGTATAGCAGTACGGACAGAAAAAGAAAGGCACATGTGTAGCATTCTTGCTTTTCCAGTCCAGTGTCACAAACCCTAGCTATTCAAGGCTTAATCTTCAGTGCAATTAAATGGAGATGGAGTGCATAACATACCTTCTCCATGTCATGTGTGATCTTATGTGCAACATAATGGAGAAGAATCTTATCACACATTTGTTCAACATCACGTGTGATCTTAGGTGTAATGTATTGGAGAAGAATTTTATCACAGAAGAATTTTATCACACTTCTGTTCTATGTCACATATGATCTTAAGTGCAATATAATAAAGAAAAATCATATCACAAACCTGTTCCATGTCATGTGTGATCTTAAGCCCGATGTGATGGAGAAGAATTTTATCACACACCTGTCCCACGTCATCTGTGACCTTAAGTGCAAGGTAAGGGAGAAGAATCTTATCCCACACCTGTTCCATGTCATGTGTGATCTTAACTGCAAGGTAATGGAGAATAATCCTATATCACACCTGTTCAAAGCAATGTGTGATTTTAAGTGCAATATAATGGAGAAGAATCTTATCACACACCTGTTCCATGCCTCATGTGATCCTAAGTGCAATGTAATGGAGAAGAATCTTACTGCACCAGTTTCATGTCATCTCTGATCTTAAGTGCAATTTAGTGGAGAAAATCTTATCACACACCTGTTCCATGTCATCTGTGAACTTAAGGGCAATGTAAGGGAAAATAATCTTATCTAAACCTGTTCCATGTCATATGTGATCTTAAGTGCAATGTAATGGAGAAAAATCTTATCACACACTTGTTCCATGTCACACGTTATCTTAAGTAGAATGTAATGGAGAAGAATCATATCACACGCCTGATCCATGCTATGTGTGATCTTAAGTGCAATGTAAAAGAGAAAAATCCTATCACACCTCTGTTTCATGTCGAGTGTAATCCTAAGTTCAATGTGAAGGAGAAGAATCCTATCACACATCTGTTCCATGCTATGTGTGATCTTAACAGAAATGCAAAGGGGAAGTATCCTATCACATATCTGTACCATGTCATGTGTGATCTTAAATGCAATGTAATGCAGAAAAATCCTATTACACATCTGTTTGATGTAATGTGTGATCTTAAGTGCAAGGTAATGGAGAAGAATCATATCACAAATCTGTGCCATGTCATGTGCACTCTTAAGCTCAGTGTAATGGAGAAGAATCATATCACACACCTGTGCCATGTCATGTATGATCTTAAACGCTATGCAATGGAGAAGAATCTTATCCCACACCTGAGCCATGTCATGTGCACTCTTAAGCTCAGTGTAATGGAGAAGAATCATATCACACACTTGTGCCATGTCATGTGTGATCCTAAGCATTATGTAAATGAGAAGATTTTATCACACACCTGTGCCATGCCATGTGTGATCTTAAGCACTATGCAATGGAGAAGAATCTTATCCCACACCTGAGCCATGTCATGTGTGATTTTAAGCACTATGTAATGGAGACGAATCTAAAACCACATCTGTTTCATGTCATGTGTGATCTTAAGTAAAATGTGATGGAGAAGAATCTTAAAACACACCTGTTCCATGTCTTGTGTTTTCTTAAGTGCAATATGATAGAGACGAATCTTATTACACACCTGTTCCATGTGATGTTGGGTCTTCAGTGCAATGTGATAGAGAAGAATCCTGTCACACACCTGTTCCACGTCATGCAGGATTTTAAGTACAATGTGATGGAGAAGAATCCTATCACACACCTGTTCCACATCATGTGGGATGTTAAGTGCAATGTGATGGAGAAGAATTCTATCACTCATCTGTTCCATGTCATGTGAGATCTTAAGCACAATGTGATGGAGAAGAATCCTATCAGACAGCTGTTCCATGTCATGTGGGATCTTAAGTGCAATGTGACAGAGAAGAATTCTATCACTCATCTGTTCCATGTCATGTGAGATTGTAAAGTGCAATGTAACGGAGAAGAATCCTATCACACACTTGTTCCATGTCACGTGTGTCTTAACTGCAGTGCGATGGAGAAGAATCCTATCACACACCTGTTCCATGTCATGTAGGATCTTAAGTGCTATGCAATGGAAAATAATTGTATCACAGCCCTGTGTCATGTCATGTGTGATCTTAAGCGCTATGCAATGGAGAAGATTCTTATCACACATATGTTCCTTGTCATTTGTGATCTGAAGTGCAGTGTAATGGACAGCGATCCTATCACACACCTGTTCTGACTCTTGTGTGATGTTAATTATGGAGAAAAATCCTAGCACACACCTTTTCCATGTTATGTGAGGTCTTAAGTGAATGTAATGGAGATGAATGTTATCACACACCTGTTCCATGCCATGTGTGATCTTAAGTGCAATGCAATGAAGAAGAATCTTATCACAAGCCTGCTGCATGTCAGTGTGATCTTAAGTTCAGTGTAACAGAGAAGTATCCTATCACACATCTGTTCCATGTAATGTGTGATCTCAAGTGCAGTCTAATGGAGAAAAATCCTATCACAAATCTGTGCTATGACTTGTGTGATCATAAGCACTATGCAATGGAGAAGAATCACATCACACACTTTTGCCATGTCATGTGTGCTCTTAAGTGATATGTAATGGAGAAGAATCTTATCACACACCTGAGCCATGTCATGTGTGATCTTAAGTGCTATGCAATGGAGAAGAATCTTATCCTACACTTGTGCCAGTCATGCATGATCTTAAGTACAATGTGATGGAGAGGAATCCTATCATACACCTGTTCCCTGTCATTTGTGACCTTTAGTGCAGTGTGATGGAGAACAATCCTACCATGCAGCTGTTCCATGACATGTTGGATTTTAAGTTCAATGTGATCAAGAAGAAGCCAGTCATGCATATGTTCCATGTCATGTAGGATCTTAAGCGCAATGTGATGGAGAAGAATTCTATTCCACACCTGTTCCATGTCACGAGGGATCATAAGTGCAATGTAATGGAGAAGAATTGTATCTTACAGCTGTTCCATGTTGTGTGATCTTAAGTGCAATGTAATGGAGAAAAATCATATCACACATCTGTGCCATGTCATGTATGATCTTAAGCGCTATTCGGCAGAGAATATTCTAATCACAGACCTGTGCCATGTTATGTGTGATTTTAAGTGCAATGTGAAGGAGAAAAATCCTGTCACACACCTGTTCCATTTCATGAGTGATCTTAAATTCAATGTGATGGTGAGGAATACTATCACAGACCAGTTTCATATCATGTGTGGTCTTACATGCAATGTGATGGTGAGGAATCCTATCACACACCTGTTTCATGTCAAGTTTGATTTTAAATGCAATGTGATGGAGAATAATCCTATCACACACCTCTTCCCTGTCATATGTGATCTTAAGTACAATATCATGGAGAAGAGTCCTATCACACACACCTGTTCCATGTCATGTGTGATCTTAAGTGCAATGTAATGATGAAGAATCTAATATCACACCTGTTCCATGTCATGTGTGATCTTAAGTACAATGCAATGGAGAAGAATCCTATCACACACCTGTTCCATGTCAGCAGGATCGTAAGTACAATGTGATGGAGAGGAATCCTATCACACACCTGTTCCACATCATGTGGGATCTTAAGTGCAATGTGATGGAGAAGAATTCTATCACTCATCTGTTCCATATCATGTGAGATTGTAAAGTGCAATGTAATGGAGAAGAATCCTATCACACACTTGTTCCATGTCATGCAGTGTCTTAACTGCAATGTGATGGAGAAGAATCCTATCACACGCCTGTTCCATGTCATGTGGGATCTTACGTGCAATGCAATGGAAAATAATTGTATCACAGCCCTGTGCCATGTCATGTGTGATCTTAAGTGCTATGCAATGGAGAAGATTCTTATCACACATCTGTTCCTTGTCATTTGTGATCTGAAGTGCAGTGTAATGGACAACAATCATATCACACACCTGTTCTGACTCATGTGTGATGTTAATTATGGAGAAAAATCCTATCACACACCTTTCCATGTCATGTGAGATCTTAAGTGAATGTAATGGAGAAGAATATCATCACACACCTGTTCCATGTCATGTGTGATCTTAAGTGCAATGTAAGGAAGAAGAGTATTACCTCACACCTGTTTCATGTCTTGTGTGATCTTATGGGAAATGTAATGGAGAAGAATCAAATCTCTCACCTGTTCCATGTTATGTGTGATCCTGACTGCAATGTAATGCAGAAAAAATGTATCACACATCCAGTCCATGTTATGTGTGATCTTAAACACAATGTAATTGAGAAGAATCATATCACACATCTGTGCCATGTCATGTGTGATCTTAAGTGTTATGCAATAGAGAGGAATCACATTACACCTCTGTGCCATGTCATGTGTGATCTTAAGCAATATGCAATGGGGACGATTCTTATTACATACCTTTACCATGTCATGTGTGACCTTAACTGCAATGTAATGATGAAGAATCTAATTTCACACCTGTTCCATGTCATGTGTGATGTTAAGTACAATGTAATGGAGAAGAATCTTATCTCACACCTGTTCCATGTCATGTGTGATCCTGACTGCAATGTAATGCAGAAAAAATGTATCACACATCCAGTCCATGTTATGTGTGATCTTAAACACAATGTAATTGAGAAGAATCATATCACACATCTGTGCCATGTCATGTGTGATCTTAAGTGTTATGCAATAGAGAGGAATCACATCACACCTCTGTGCCATGTCATGTGTGATCTTAAGCAATATGCAATGGGGACAATTCTTATTACATACCTTTACCATGTCATGTGTGACCTTAACTGCAATGTAATGATGAAGAATCTAATTTCACACCTGTTCCATGTCATGTGTCATGTTAAGTACAATGTAATGGAGAAGAATCTTATCTCACACCTGTTCCATGTCATGTGTGATCTTAAGTGCAATGTAAGGAAGAAGAGTATTACCTCACACCTATTTCATGTCATGCGTGGTCTTATGGGAAATGTAATGTAGAAGAATCTTATCTCTCTCCAGTTCCATGACATGCGTGATCTTAAGTGGGGTGTAATGGAGAAGAATCTTATCTCTCACCTGTTCCATGTTATGTGTGATCCTGACTGTAATGTAATGCAGAAAAAATGTATCACACATCCATTCCATGTTATGTGTGATCTTAAATGCAATGTAATTGAGAAGAATCATATCACACATCTGTGCCATGTCATGTGGGATCTTAAGTGTTATGCAATGGAGAAGAATCACATCACACATCTGCACCATGTCATGTGTGATCTTAAGCCATATGCAATGGAGAAGATTCTTATTACACACCTTTACCATGTCATGTGTGATCTTAACTGCAATGCGGTGGAGTAGAATCCTATCACACACCTGTGCCATGTCATGTGTGATCTTAAGCACTATTCAACAAATAAGATTCTTATTACACACCTGTGCCATGTTATGTGTGATTTTAAGTGTAATGTGAAGGAGAAAAATCCTATCCCCTGGGTCTATATCACGAAATCGAACTTCCAAAATGTCGAACACCATAAATTCGAACTTGGAAGATCGAATTCAGATAACATCGAAACTTCAAAACAGCGAATTTTTTCCCAGGGAAAAAAATTACTGTTCCAAAAAACACACACATAACACAATCACACCAAACACCTTCAAAACCTACACTAAACCTAACATACACCACTATCTATCCACTATCCTTAACCCAGCCCTAACCCTAAAGTCCGTCACTACCGCACACTTACCTGACCCGCGCCCAACCCTTAAGTCCGTCACTATCACAAACTTACCTGACCCACACCCTAACCCTAAAGTCCGTCACTATTGCACACTTACCTGACCTGCACCATAACCCTAAAGTCTATCGCACACTTACCTGACCCCTGCCCTAACCCTAAAGCCCATCACTACCTGTTCATACACTTACCTTGACCCAGTCCGAAAATGCCAAAGCCGCAGAAATGGACAACCAAATTCTTTCCCTGGGAAAAAATTCAGGTTTCCGCGGCTTTGACATTCTTACCTTTTGAACTACCAAGTTCGGCCTTCTGGTATTCGGCATTCTTAACATTCGATTTCATGATAGAAACCCTATCACACACCTGTTACATGTCATGTTTTATTTTAAGTTCAATGTGATGGAGAAGATTTTTATCACACACCAGTTCCATGTCATATGTGGTTTTAAGTGCAATGTGATGGAGAAGAATCCTCTCACACACCTGTTCTGTGTCATGTGCGATCTTAAATGCAATGTGATGGAGAAGAATACTATCACACACCTCTTTCCTGTCATGTGTGATCTGAAGTGCAATGTGATGGAGGAGAAACCTGTCACACACCTGTTCCATGTCATGTGTGATCTGAAGTGCAATGTGATGGAGGAGAAACCTGTCACACACCTGTTCCGTGTCATGTGTGATTTTACGTGCAATGTGATGAAGATTATCCTATTACACACCTGTTCCATGTCATGTGTGATCTTAAGTGCAATGTCATGCAGTAGAATCCGATCACACACCTGTTTCATGTAATGTGCAATCTTAAATGCAATATTATGCAGAAGAATCTTATCACACACCTGTTCCATTTCATGTGTGATCTTAAGTGCAATGTAATGGAGAAGAATCTTATCTCATACCTGTTCTGTGTCGTGTGATCTTAATTGTAATGTAATGATGAAGAATCTTATCTCACACCTGTTCCATTTCATGTGTGATCTTTAATAAAATGTAATGGAGAAGAATGTTATCTCACACCTGTTCCATGTCAAGTGTGATCTTAACTGCAATATAATGGAGAAGAATCTTATCTCACACCTGTTCCATGTCATGTGTGATCTTAAGTGCCATGTAATGGTGAAGAATCTTATCTCACACTTGTTCCATGTCATGTGTGATCTTATGTGAAATGTAATGCAGAAGAATCTTATCCCACACCTGTTCCATGTTATGTGTGATGTTAAGTGCAGTGTAATGGTAAAGAATCATATCACATATCTGTGCCATGTCATGTGTGATCTTAAGCGCTATGTAATGGAGAAGAATTGTATGACACATCTGTGCCATGTCATGTGTGACATTAAGTGCAATGTGATGGAGCTGAATCCTACCATGCACCAGTTCAATGTCATGTGGTATTTTAAGAGCAAATTCCAAAAGTTAAGTACAAAAAGTTAAAAATAACTCTTCAGCAGTATCTGAAAGTTGGATTTTGCAGAAGTGCAATTTTAACATTTTATTATTAAAGCTGTTTTTAACTTTAGCCATGGTTCCAGTTTTTCTACTTTCTGCATTATCTGGGCCATGTCATGCGTGATCTGAAGTGCAATGTAATGAAGAAGAATCTTATCACACACCTGTTCCTTGTCATGCCTGCTCTTCACTGATATGTGTAACATTCAATGTAATTAAATTTAAAAAGATCCTGGCACAGACTCCCCATGTATTGTGTAATCTTCAGTGCAGTGTAGTAATGACAGCCTAGAAGAATAATGCCATTCCTTGTTATTACAATTAACAATGAATGGTAAGCCCTAAATGGAGTGGTTACCACTGAGTTTTTAATTACCGCAAGTGCAATCCTAGATGTACTGTTTTCCTCACCCTTCACTTTTCATTATCATGACATTGGAGAAGATCATTAATTGTGTGTGCTGGGGGTCATACTGTTGTAGTACCAGTTCAGAAAGGGGAGAAGTTAGACTAAACCACTATTCTTTATAAAATCATGTGGAAGGTCTTACTAGAGTTTATGTAGGATGCCAAAGGAATCCTACTTATTTGACAGATATGGAACAGCATAGATTTATTAAGGGGAGAGCAAGCCCTCAGAATGAAGGGCATGCTGCTTATCCTGAGAGTACTAAGGCATTCAGCACTATTTTTTGTGAGAGAATAACTGACAGATTAAAAGTATTAAATGTTAATCCATGCTTAGTCCATGGGAAAAGTGCTGGCTATACAACAGGATGCAACAAGTTAGGGTGAGGGGTTATCCCCCTGTTCTGATGGTGGTTATCAATAAAGTCATTCGACACTCTTAAGACCAAGACCAAAAAGTGAAACTTAACAATAGAAGACTGAATGTTGGAAATGCTGACAGTCCAAGCTGAGCGGAGCAGGAAATCCACTCATTTCTACACTGTAGTGCAGTCTTGGAGTTGGTGTATTTAATTTGCAGGGGGGGTGGGGGGGTTCAGCCCCCTACAAAAAATTAAAGTTGAAATTAAATGGTTGTTTTTATTTAATTTCAGCATTTGTTATGAATATTCATGTTGGTGCTATAGACACCATCATGAATATTCAGTGGAATTTTCTTTGGGTTTGCATGTATTGGTTGGTAGGCAGGGAGTAAGTGAGGTCAAGTATGTAGTTTGGGTTGGAATGTTTTACTGTGCTTTTGCAATTGTGTTTGTTTGCAGTGTTACTTGATGAAGGGGGGTAAGCCAGGATGTCATTGTTTCAGTGTTGTGAATGTCAGGTATGTCAGGTTTCAGGCTTGTGGCATACCGGTGTTGTGGTCCCGGCCTTATGAAAGTCGGTCTACTGAGACTTCAGTTATGTGAAGTAGACCCATATACATACATATATGTGTGTTTACATGTACAGTATGTGTGCATGTGTGTGTGCACATATATATATATATATATATATATATATATATATATGTATATATCTTTACTTAATAAACCATGAGTTTAACAAGCAGTACCAGCTTGAATCCTGTTTTCTTGTTTTTTTTTAATAAGAATACAAGGTGATCTTTAACACAAATCTTACATTAATATTTATGACAACAGTTTATTTGGGCATGTCATATGCTGTTATCATTCCTGTACAACTGGGTTTCACTATTTTTTTGGTTTGTTCTTCCTTAAGGAACGTGCTTACTATTGAAAGGCAAGTGATCAAGCATAGCTGATTGATCACCTGTTGATCAAAAAACAAACAAAAATAGTTTAACAAGTTTTTTGTAGGGGGGCAAGCTGCATTGACCACCCCCTTGCTAATTATATGTATCAACTCTGAGACTGCAATACAATGGAAAAAAGGTAAATTTCCCTATTCCACTGTAACTCAATCTTGCACTGAAAAAAGTCAGTTCATGCAATCAGCTGATTTTTAATTTGCTGTATTTTTTTTCTGGCAACAATTTAACTTTTCGATGGATTGAGGATAACCCATCAATCTATAATGATATATATATATATATATATATATATATATATATATATATATATATATATATATATATATAAAAAAACACACTAAAAACGAAGATAAATTTCATTAACTAAGAACGAACTTGGTGACACAAAAGCATTCGAAAAGAATTAAAAGGAAAAAACCAGCAACTCTTGCATTATTTAGTGCTTTTGTCTTCTTTAATATCACGACTTCTTCAGAATGACATGTTTCATTAATACAAGCAACCATTTTAACATTATTCAAATACATTACTTCAAGTAGTTTATTAAAATTAACACAACAGTTCCTATCCAATAATAATGTAACAACAGTAGTCTTGCAAGGTGCTGTGTGCATCTTGATTATCATTAAAAAGTTAGATCAATTAACCAGGTGGGGTGCCATGTGAATCCTGTAGTGTCGTGTGCATACCGGGGTCATGTGCAACACTTATACCTGGAACAGAAACTTGGAAAGAAGCCTGAGGTATCGTGTGCAAAGTGGAGTCGTGTGCAAATAAAAAAAAAAAAACTTTATTATCTTTATAAGACCCAGTCAGATCACAAACATGACTTTATCAGAAGTATGTCATATAGTATCTGAAAGTATAGAAATGCGATCTGACTGGGTCTCTGGGTCTTATAAAGATAATAACGTTTTTTTTTTTTCTTTGCACATGACCCAACTTTGCACACGATACCTCAGGCTTCTTTCCAAGTTCCAGTTATAAGTGTTGCACACTACCCTGATATGCACACAACACTACAGGATTCACATGGCATCACGCCTGGTTAATTGAGCTACCTTTTTAATGATAATGAAGATGCACACAGCACATTGCAAGACTACTTTTGTTACATTATCATTGGATAGGAACTGTTGTGTTAATTTAAATAAACTACTTGAAGTAATGTATTTAAACAATGTTAAAATGGTTTCTTGTATTAATGAAACATGTCATTCGGAAGAAGTCTTGATATTAAAGAAGATGAAAGCGCTAAATAATTCTAGAGTTGCTGGTGTTTTCCTTTTAATTCTTGTTGAATGCTTTTGTGTCACAAAGTTCATTCTTAAAACATATATATATATATATATATATATATATATATATATATATATACATGTGTGTGTGTGACTGTGTGTGTGTGTGTGTGTGTGTGTGTGTGTGTGTGTGTGTGTGTGTGTGTGTGTGTGTGTGTGTGTATGTGTATGTGTGACTGTGTGTGTGTGTGTGTGTGTGTGTGTGTGTGTGTGTGTGTGTGTGTGTGTGAGTGTATGTGTGCATGTGTGCGTATGTGTGTGACTGTGTGTGTGTGTGTGTGTGTGTGTGTGTGTGTGTGTGTGTGTGTGTGTGTGTGTATGTGAGACTGTGTGTGTGTGTGTGTGTGTGTGTGTATGCAATTGCCTTCCCTAGTTCATTTACTGTGTACTTTATATATATATATATTTATTTATATATCTACATCTATCTCTAACTCTTTAAATATATATATATGTATGTATGTATGTATCTATGTATCTGTCTATCTATGTATCTATCTATCTATCTATCTATCTATCTATCTATCTATCTATCTATCTATCTATCTATCTATCTATCTATATGGTTCCCCTTCAAAACATCTAAAACCCATAAAATCTAAAATCATAACATCGAAACCATAACATCTAAAACCCAAAACATCTAAAACCCATAGCATCAAATGTCATAACATGTAAAATGTGAATCACAACATCGAACACTACAAATCATGTGAAAATAACATCCCCGCCACATATAATGGCACAAAACTAACAAACGCACTTTTTACTACATGTCTGCAGGGGGGCAAGCCCCCCTGCAACCCCATAAATTAAATATGCCAACTCCGAGATCGCACAACAGTTGGAAAAGTTAATTTCCTAACACCACTGTATCACAGTCTCCATAAAGAATGTACACAAAATCCCCTGGATTCAGCAAGCTCTGCATGGAGTGCTGGAATAGTGTAAGAGCTGCTGCATGCAATGTGGCCAATGAGCGATCCAGGAACGAGCTCCCAGGACGACGTGCACGAGAGCTACTACACTATTCCTGCATGGATACCACTGCTATATGCTAATTACCTCATTTGCTGGTGAAAACTATGCAAATAAGGTGAATTAACGATCCAGGAAGCAGGCATGCAGGAATAGTGTAACCTGCAGAAATGTATTCAGTTACTAACCGAATACATTTCTGCAAATTACAAAATGGAGGCATGACAGATCGGAAGAAAGCATGTGTTCAATGTACTAGGCATGCCAATGGCCAAATGTATGGCCATTGGCATGAAAATAGTTGCAATTTTGTAAATAACAAGGTTTTTTTTGCCTACCTCGGCTGTTTAAGCGTAGGGCAGCTGTGCGCAAATGGGATCGGCCTGAAAATAAGAAAAAAAGTTGGAAATAAGCTTTTAAACCCAAATCAGCATTTTTCCATAATAGTCAATGGCATGCATAAAGACAACAATACGAGGGAATAGTGGTTGCTAATGGGGAAGGCTCAGTGTTAATGTGGTAACTATAAATTAGCATTCTGTTTTATGCAAATGAGGGCATTGATACTGAATCACAGATTTCCTCTCAGTGTTAGCTTTCACCCAACTGTGTAGGTGCAGCAAGTCCATTGTATAAGTCTAAGAGGTAGATGACCTCATAAGAGGGAGTGTCATGCATGCTGTAAGCTTATTGGAGCTCTGTGGCCCATGTTTGCCCTTAGCTAAGCACAGCAAAGGAAGGGTGTGTCTGAGGCTACCTAGCAGTGTTTACATTGCATAAACAGGTATGCACGCTGCGCACCAGGTTTTAAACAAAAAAAAAACAGGAAATAGCAGCTCTGTTCACATCTCAGCACTGGGTATGTGTGCTGCATCTCGGGGCTTAAACAGAAGGAGAACTAGCATAGCTGGCAGGTGAAATGTATCAGAATCAGCCAATTACACATGGAACAGCCTAGCACACTACTATAAACTATGCAAACACCTTCCAGTCTGTTTTTCCCATAAACTCTACACCACCGTTGTACACAGATGGGGAAATTTTACCTGACAAAACTAACAAAATGTTAGGGGCTGCTGTCACTCTCATACATCAATATGTGCAAGAGGCTGAGGGTGGTGAGGATGTGAATGCTGATGACCAACCCACAGTGAGGAGAAGGAGAAGACTGTAGAGACCCAGGGTAACCTACCAGGGGCTACATGAGCTGGAGATAGTGGAGCGCTATAGGGTGGACAGGGACATTCTACAGCAAATTGTTGAGCTGTGTCGGCCACGCCTCACACACAGAACCAATAGAGGGGAACCCATCCCACTGGATACCAAGGTATGTGAAGGCTTAAGAATACTAGCCACAGGTACCTTCCAAAGGGCAACTGGGGATATCATGGGGATCTCGCAAACATCAGCATCCAGGGTACTTCACCAGTTCCTGAATGACATGTCAGCACATGCCGGTGAGCACATATATTTTCTCAACACCCGTGAGGTGTTTACCAGCAATATACGTCTCTTCCACCAAATAGCAGAACACCCTGATGTAGTGGATGCTATAGACTGCACGCACATACACATCAAAGTACCACCCAGTGAGTGGGGTAGGGTCAACATTAACCGCAAGGGCTTCCCCTCCATCAACTGCCAGGTCATGTGCAATGTCCAGGGCATTATCTTGAATCTGTGTGCTGGCGTCCCTGGTAGCTATTATGACTCCTACATCTGGCATATGATACACCTGTACCAATCATTTGCCAGTGGGGACATCCCATACGGCCACCTAGTGGGCGATGCTGGCTGCACACTGGAGCTGTGGCTGAAGACACCCACCAGAAATGCACACACACCTGAACAAGAACTTCATAATGAGGCACACACACAAACCAGAATCAGAATAAAGCATGTGTTTGGGATGCTCAAGTCATGGTTATGCTGCCTGGATATGTCCGGTGGAACCTTACAGTACTCTCCAGCTACATGTACACAAATGTTCACAGTATGTGCCATGCTACACAATCTGATCCTGTGGAAACAGCTGCAGCAGGAACAGCACGGGGCATGGCCACACAGCCCCCCACCATTGCCAAGGCCATCACAGGCACAGAGGGACTCGGAGGAGGAACTACCTGAGCCTGCCCATCTAGGCAGAAGGAGGTGTGCTCAGTATGCCCAAGCCTTGGCAAAGAGGCAACCCATAGCACACACATTGACATGGTAGTGACCCAGGGAATGACACCTTTCTCTGACTTGCACATACAGTAAAAGGGATGCCAAACATGACACTTATTGTGCTTTACCATGTTTAGGGAGTGTACTATGTGCATCTAACATAGTCAGCCCTCCAGTACCATCTTCAATACTGGCACAGCCACAAGGTAAGTCACTCCTCCTATCAACTGATGAATGGAGTAGTATGTTCTGATAGTTGTATCTATGGTATGGAAATGAACATGCAAGGGAATCAGGTGGCTGAATGGGATGGCAGCAGATACTAGACAACTATATGGGCAGCATGAAATCCATAACAAATACTGGTGTTAGCATACTAGACAGTACTAGATAAGGTGACTAAATCCCACTGCAGTACATGTGGTGGCCCAAATGTGTGTCCATTGGACTCACACACATGTATGTCAGTGAGGCACACATACCCACCACCAGCCTCAGCCAGCAGGACAGGTGTAGATGACCATAAAGAAAGGCTGGGCTAAGGCCTCCAATTGATGGCAATGGTTAAGAGCCCCCCTCCAAACCTACACAGACAGACTACAACAGGTCTGGCAGTTGAATGTTAGTTCTGAAGGGTAAGAAGTCTGAAACTGAAATGTAGGTCAATAAAACCTAAGATCTGTACTCTACTGATATGCCCCCAATCTGCATGATAGGGCAGAATGCAAAATGAAATGGAAGTCAACAGAGTACCTGATATACCAGTAAAGTCATAGCAAATGTTTAAAGTTGTCAAGTGGGCCCCCCACATTCCTATGTAGAAATGCAATAACATGTAAGTGTGAGGTGTAATAAAAGCGGAGCACAGATTTCTCGAGCTGGCCCAATCTACAGGATAGATTGTTGCATGTGTACAATATACAGGGGTCCATGTGTTAGGTTGTTGTGTGTTCAATATTGTCTGGAAGTGGTCAAGATGTAGGCATGGAGGGTTGTGTCGCGGTGGCCTATGGGCAGTACTGTGGATGACAGGGCCATGTTCTGACAACTGCAGTGTCAACCACAATGCTTCTCAGCAATACCCATGCCAGCAATCATCCATACTTACTGTCCAGATGTCAATGTCTGTCACCATCTGAAAGATGGACATGCCATGAATGCGGACCCAGACATACACACAGTACACAGATGGAAGTACCCAAGACAGACTACATAAAATGTAACTCTCAACTGCACACAACTTTGGAATTGTACATACAGGTTAGCAGCACATTAGTTGTCTGTATATTATGGAATACTGATGTAGTCTGGCCAGTCACTGGCAGACCACAAAAGGCACAGTTATGAAGCAATGAGAGAATGCCTATGTCCCCACACAAGGCAGCATAAGGGGAATGTCCCGTGCATATCTGTGAATCAGCTGCAAGTAGCTTCCATATCACACATGCACTCAGCTCACCCCACCATCAGTCAAAGGTTTATCACAGGTCATATCCTTACTGCTAGGAATGAGTCCAGTATGATCCCACTTCTGTATGGGAATACCCACAGAATACAACATGCTGAAGACGTGTCCCATGCCAGTGTGTCCCTAGCTCTAAGCAGCACCCTGCCTGCATCCAGACCAGTGGATTAATATGGACAAGAACTATTGCCATTAACATTAACACCTCACACACTTACCCTGCCACCCCCAGGTGAATCCACTGCTCGCAGCCTGGGAATGTAAGAGTGACAGAATGCACTGGCCTGCTACAGATGGCCTGCATCACTACCAAATGGCCAGTCCTCTGACAATGGCCTGTGTCTCAACCATAATGTGTGGTATCTCATGGGGTCCCAACTAACAACATAACACAGTCAACAGAACACAAATGCAAAGCCATGTTGGCAAATCCCAGTAGCATGCCCACCATATCCTACTGCATGAACTGTGGACCAACCCCTAAATACTGTGGGATGAAGGGCCAACTATAGGGATACTTCTCAGATATTGCTCGCATAATGTTAGGAAGAGGATAGAATAATAGAGTTAGGGGGTGTAGAAGAATGGACGTCATGGAGTGTGTGAAGTCTGAAACTCTGATGTGTGCCCATACTACCCCTGCCTGCAAACCCAGTAATGGGTGGCTACAAACCTGCTTGTAAACCACAATCGGAAGGGGAACCGACCAGATATATGAGCCCTGCCTCTGGGTAACCTGGATGAATCTGTACAGCTGAGAGGTATTGCCACAGCAGGATATGGCCATTCTGTTATGTCGATATATGTACAAGAAGGGGATCCTCAGCCACCATAGTACCAAGGTGCTGGACCATTTACACAGACCCATCAGCAAGTGTCTACAGCTACCCCTCCAGAATGGCATGAGTGTGCAAGAATATGTAGGCTACAGACCACAATACTGGACACAGCTTAATTCTTCTTGTATTTCCCAGGAAATAACTGTGAGCAAATAAGTATATCTGTCAGTAGTCGATGACATAATACATCACAGTGTAAAACAGTACATATGTCTGAATATCTCTGTTAACACCAACCATGTAACACAAGCAGCACAGACAGCAATAGTTACAATTTCCCACTATCTGTCACCCATTGTGACTACATATTGTCAACCTATCTACAGATATCCTGCAGAAACAGGTTGCTAGCTGTAGGTGTAGAGCACCAAACCCTGTACTAGAGTACAACCCTAAGTGGAATGGATTCACACACTCAATATAGAAGGTCATACTGGGCATGTTCCTACACTTAGAGAAATGAAGCCCGTGTCTGACAACACAGTGGACTATACATATCTGTCAGTCGCAGATGTCTGTGCACTCACACCACATTGTACACCATTCATGCTTTGCACACACATTGGATAGGAATACTCACACATATCCAAGGCCATCACACTATAATATGTCAAACATACACACACAGAGATGTGGGGAAGAAAGACACAGACAGTGACAGAGAGATTTCCATTATGAGGCCTGTCCCACCCACCACACATCCAATTGGCCAATATCACATGATGTGTTGATGTCAATCACTGTCGACATTCCTTTGAGTAGCCCTCAACCCTATAGTATCTGTGGTGCTTGTGATAACTGTATAACACGATAGTACAAATCAGTATTCATCTAGCATTTCTATATCCAGTCCTGTCAAATGTAAAGTTGTGTGTGACTGAGTGTGTGTGTGTGTGTGTGTGTGTGTGTGTGTGTGTGTGTGTGTGTGTGTGTGTGTGTGTGTGTGTGTGTGTGTGTGTGTGTGTGTGTGTGTGTGTGTGTGTGTGTTTCCAGGGGAATGATTTATGGCCCATTCACACTCACTGCACTTTCCATTGCCTATGTTAGCACTCCTGCTGATGTCAGTCACCTTGAAATAACCCTCTGGCCAAGTCTCAGCACTATAAGCTACATGGAGCTTGTGATGCATGTATAATACTGTAGTAGAGAAAACTTGTTAGGTAGGAGTTCTAATCCTAAACATGGCAACTGTGAAGCTCTGTGTATTGTGTATGGAGATGAATGATTTTGAGGCCATTCACACTCACTACACCTCCCATTGCCCTACTTTAGCACACCTGCTGATGTCAGTCACCTTGAAATAGCTCTTTGGCCAAATGCCAGCCCTAGAAGCTCCATGACACTTGCGATAACTGCGTAATACTACAGTGCAGCATGCTAGTTAGGTAGGAATTCTAATCCCAGACATGGCAACTGTGAAACTGTGTGTGTTTGTGTAAGATAATGTCTGTGTCTTTGATAATACCTGATTTTATGGACATTCACACTTACTACTCTCCCCTTACCCCTCCTTTAGCACTGCTGCTGATGGTAGTCACCTTCAAAGATACCTTTAAACAGTTCTCCAGCATGTAAGCTCCGTGGTGCTCACAATAACTGAGTAATACTATAGTATTGCATATTAGTTAGGAGTTCTAATCCCAGACATGGAAACTGTGTGTGTTTGTGTGACAGAGTGTGTGTGTCTTTGATGATACCTGACTTGATGGACATTCACATTTACTACTCTCCCCTTACCTCTCGTTTAGCACTGCTGCTGATGTTACTCACCTTCAAAGATACCTTGGCACAACTCTTCACCATGTAAGTTCCATGGCGCATGCCATAAATGTGAAACAATGTCATAGCAATAACTACATAGGTGTAGGTTTGAATCTCATCCATGGCAAGTGTTTGTGTATGTGCGTTCCTCAAAGATTTTTGGCCCCATTTATGCCCAGTACACATCTCAGTGCCTAATTTTAGCAGTTCTGCAGATATCATCCACCTTAGAAGTACCTGTTGCCAACCCTAAACCACATACGTTCAGTAGTGCGTGTGGTAAATGCATAACGTAATGGTCCGAAAAGGTTGTTAGAACTGGGGTTTGAACCTCACCCCTGGCAAATGTGTGTGTAGGGTAAATTTATTTTGGGAATCTCTCACCCACTACATCACCCATTGCCAGTACTTACAAGGGCTGGTGATGTTCCTCACCTTAGAAGTATCTTGGGACAGCATTCATCCTGTAAGCTCCGTGGTGCATGTGATAAACAGTAGCAATGCATAGTTAGGTAGGGGTTTGAGTCTCAGTTCTGGCAAGTGTGTGTGTGTGTGTGTGTGTGTGTGTGTGTGTGTGTGTGTGTGTGTGTGTGTGTGTGTGTGCGTGTGTCTGTCAGTATCCTGTGTGAGGATTGCTGTGACTGTGTAAAAATAGGATTCATTGTGGGGCAGGTTTTGCTAAATTATTATGTTGAAGACCTAGTATATGTTGCAGTGTCCACATTACAAGGTCAACAGATGTCAAACACCTGAGAGGTTGGTGTAGGTAATCCACAGCCCTACATGTGACAGTATGGATTAGTGAACAATATAGGCAACCCTTCTATTACTCAGAGAACACTCTCCACCCACTTATCCTACACAAGCACACTGGGCTAGGCAACAACCACTATACTGGTAGTTCCCTGCATATTGTCGTCCAGATAATAACCACAGTGTGATAGCAGTGGACTACATGCCTGTTGACCACAACAGTGCCACTGACATCAGAAAGTACTTTGATGTGTTACATCTCTTGACTGAGTGTGTGTTATCCAGCAAGTAAAAGGACATGGCACCCTGTTCCATCCCCTCAGTAGCCAAATAAATGTGTTCAGTGGCCCTTTTGCCATATTTCCCACTGGATGCATGCAACAACTGTAGAGTCTGCAAACATACCCCACAAAGGGAATATCATGCCTTATACACATACCCTGTATGGACAGACGCCACTAACTCCACTGAATACCTGTATCATACTGTCACTGTAGGTGCAATCACAACCTCAGTTATATAGCCAGGTCTCACCAAATGAGGTCAGGAATGCTACATCAGAAGATAGCAATCTGTCCACACAACATGCCCCAGAGACCTCAAGTACACTTCCACATGTCATAGAACATGCATGTGGGACATGTGCACAACCCAGACACTGTCCACATTATGTAATACAGATCACATACATGGGAAGCAGTGCACATCACTGGCCACCCACAATAGTAACCCAGATGAGTGGATGGTGAATACAATACACACCCCTGGGGACCACTCCAGGGACTACATCCATGAGCCACACTGGGGACTATTGTCATGTGGCCTAATGTCAAGGTATTCCCTTGGCTTAGCCTTGTAGACCCTTCAGGCCCATTCACCTACTACTCACCTGTGAAGCAATGAACCTATGGATCTCAGTACTGGAAAATGTGTGTGTGTGGTGTGTGTGTGTGTGTGTGTTTGTGTGTGTGTGTGTGTGTGTGTGTGTGTGTGTGTGTGTGTGTGTGTGTGTGTGTGTGTGTGTGTGTGTGTGTGTGTGTGTGTGCTTGTCTGGAGATAAATGATTTTGAGGCCATTCACATTCACTACAACTCCCATTGCCATACTTTAGCATGCCTGCTGATGTCAATCACCTTAAAATAACCATCTGGCCACATTTCAGCCTTATAAGCTCTGAGGCACTTGTGATAACTGTGCAATACTGTAGTGTAGCAAACTAGTTAGGTAGGAGTTCTAATCCTGGTCCTGGCAACTGTGATAATGTGTCTGTTTGTGTGTGAGAGAGAGTGTGTGTGTGTGTGTGTGTGTGTGTGTGTGTGTGTGTGTGTGTGTGTGTGTGTGTGTGTGTGTGTGTGTCTTTGTTGATACCTGATTTTGTGGACATTCACACTTACTACACTTCCCCTACCCCCTCCTTTAGCACTGCTGCTGATGTCACTCACCTTCAAAGACAACTTTGGACAACTCTCCAGCATGTAAGCTCCATGGCACATGCGATAACTGAGTAACACTGTAATAGCAATACATAGCCAGGTATGGGTTTGAAAGTACTGGTAAGTGTTTATGTGTGTGTGTGTGTGTGTGTCATCAGTATCATGTGTGGGTGTTGGGGTGATTGTGTAATGACAGGATCCATTGCAGTGTGGATTTTGCTACATTACTATATTGAGGACCTATATGTCTCAATGGCCACATTACAAGGCCAACAGTTGTCAAACACTGTAGAAGTTGTAGACAATCCACAGCCATAAATATCTACTGCCATGTGCAATTACTATGTGACAGTATGGATTAGTAAACAATATAGGCAACCATTATAATACCCAGATACCACTCTCCACCCACAGAGCATACACAAACATGCTTGGCTCTTTTTCTCTTCCTTTCTTACTTTCTTGCTGTCTCTCTCTCTCTCTCTCTCTTTTTCTCTCTGGTAGATGTGGAAAAATACATCTGTTTTGCATAGGCAGCAGCTTGACTTTTGTAGGTAATGCTCATGACTAGCTGATGGCCTGTGCATGATTTGGAGTCCCCCACTTACTAATTGCATGTGGAACAGCTGTGGTACCATCCCTATAGCCAATTGCATGGAAACTCACTCCGAAAACTAAGCACTTCATGTAGGTGTTGGCCCTTTTCCTTCACTGTGAGCAGGACTTCATGTGGGTGTCTGACAAACAGCATCACAGAAGGTAGTTGGAAATACGTCTTACAACAAACACTGTGGAGACAGGCCAACAAACAGGAGGGGGTGTTCCAGACATGGAGACATAATGTAAGTATTGCTGTTCTACATTTAAAGTAATGTTTGTTTAACATGGTTTGTGTGGATATGGATGTTCTGCATTATTTAAATTCTGGCATGACAGTGTTATGTAGTTGAGGAAACTCTCACCTGTAGGGCTATATGCAGACTGGCCAGAGTTTGGAGTCTTAGATGTGGTGTGTTACTCACACATTTTCTGTCTTTAGAAATGCAATAGCATACGCTGATGATTTTAGTCAGTAAATGGTGATATCCATGTGTGTTACTGACTTCATATCCCTCAGAAGAGAAATGTCACAACAAACCCTGTTATACCAGCAATTTTCTCAGTTTATCACAGCAATATGTCAATATTTGCCCTGTGTTTGTGCCTCTGTCCCACAAGTCTGTCACCCTTTGTCCATATGTCATGCAGTAAGAGGTGCATATGTACAGTATATCATTATTTACTGACATCATTCTTGATAACAAGACAGTGATATATCAGACTGCCAAACAAGTTATGTATAGGAGGCCTTATATTTGAGGACAAAACCTGGACATTCTGTTATACTCTGTACAGTATTGAGGTCTGTGTACTTAAGCTGATTGTTGACAGAGTGTCAGTATTGTGTAGCAGTGTATTGTGAATATGTTACTTGGCATGTGTACAGACTGGGTTAGATGTCAGTGTTCTTGGTTCTGTTGTATCTGACATTGCATGCTGCTCCACTTTCTGGTACCCTATCAGCGTATATGTTTGTAGGGCCAGACTGAGGCATGTCCCATACCACAGTCAGGCATCAGACTACACTGTGAATTGGACCAGTATATGTAGGATTAGTGTGTGAGTTGCAAATATGAGGATGGTTTTGTTCACACAGTGCATATACTGTACTATTAATTATGCTTACCATAATGTGACTGTGACTGTATTGAGATTGGTTGTGGGTATGTACTTTCACACTGGTGTCTGTTACTCCATGCTGTTACATGCCTGTAGTGCTTGCTATATTTGCAATTACATGTGTATTCCCCATAGGAAACTTGGATTAGTGTTGTGGCAGTCTGACTGTAGTATACACAGTGCTTGGTGACATGCCTAGCAGCTCAGTGTATTTACCTAGTGTGATGTTACGTCCAGATATTTGTCAGCTGTACTGTTGAATGGCCACCATATGTGTTGTGTATTTCTGAAAAAGCAGTGGGATGCTGTGAAGATGTATGGCACTAATTAGTGGGAAGTATGTGGGCTTGGGACCTCTGCTCCTTCAGTTAATATGTGTTAGGACAGACAGGAGGGTGTGACTGCATCAATTGTGTGAGCTTATCTACTCCAGTATTTGTAATATATCCTCATTTTCATGGCTGCAAACATCCTCTTTGTCAGGCTTGGTCCACACTAAGGAGTTCTGTGTATACCTCTGGACGGACCAGATTGTTTCAGACTGTCCACGTTTATTGGTCATATTTCTGCTGTATCCCAAAGGATCATTACTGTGATTTGTGTGGTACTTCACGATGATGATTTTATGATGTCTGTTATTAACTGATGGTGTACATGTCAGCTTCAGAAGAGCCTTCCTACACAACATGTCTGTTGACACAACCCCTGTTATTGTAGCAACATTCTACATTTGTAACTGCAATACTTACATTACGTTCCCTTGCACTAAGAGGTTGTGAGTTATGTTGCTGAGGTATGACTCCACTACATGTTATGGGCATATGTTACATATATATATATATATATATATATATATATATATATATATATATATATATATATATATATATATATATATATATATATATATATATATATATATATGTGTGTATGTACATGTATACATATAACTACATATGTTTATATATATATATATATATATATATATATATATATCCTTATGTGTAAACATGAGTGTTGTATATACCTTCTCAGATGTATACCACCACATTTATCTGATATGTGTATATTTAGATATAAAAATATGACTGACTCAACACTATTTTCACTGACAAGTAGTAAACAATTGTAGTAGTCGAAGCAGTTGTTCACTACTATTCAATACATGTACTGGATGATATATTTGAAAAAGCAACAGACATATTTTACAGCTCAGATGGCTCACTGCTTAAGTGCTGTGACTGTAGTCTAAAGAGTCCAGGGTTCAAGACCTCCAAGGGATGTTTATTTTGTTGCTAGGCAGCATAAGGACTGTTGGATAGAGAGTGGTTAAGGCATTTTTAAACAGCTTTAAGCGGGTTTGCACGAGTTTGCGTGACAGTAACTGGTGCTAACATACAGTTAAATGAAAAGGTGCTTACACCATGTAGGCTTTACTTACCTGTGCACAAATCTGCTTAGTATTTACATTAAAGCAATGCTTACACGTGTTAAGCATAGCTCAGCCCTGGTAACCAGTGATCACATTCCAGTCTGATAAAATAGCAGGGTAATGACATCTTTAATAAGTGCATTTAATTCTATGTACATAACATGCTTCTATGTGCTGTCATTACAGTAGCAAGGGGTGTGAGTATACTGTATGGGACACCAGAGTATACATGGCTAGTGCCACAATCTTTTCACTTTGTATGTGCTTCAAACATGGGTAGTATCCCAGGTTATATGCAGTCACACTTGTATGTATTGTATCATTACATTACTACTTTTAACAGTGCTTTTCCAAGTAAGAGTATATTGCAGATTGTTGTACTAGAACCATACACCCCTGCATGCAATGCTGCACTCTGAGTACTGACTATCGTGTTCTTGGTGTGTGAGCTGTATGTTTTTAAGTATCTCCTATCGGATATTGATCTGATATGTTGATATTAACTGCAGACTACTATGTGTTTAGGACATGTCATTGAGGACTGCTGTCATGTAGTAATGGCATACCTATCAGTCTCAGACGTCTGTTTGTCAAAGCATTCATCCTAATGCATAACCTGTTGGCTAGCTAATTTCTGTCTGACCCCTGTACAGATGTGCAGATGTCAGGTATCCATTGTGGCTGCTTACAGGCAATCTCTGATTGACTGACATTGACATGTCTGCCCAGCTGTGTTATGAATGCCACAGGCAGGAAACCCCACCCTGTATGCACTACATGCCATGGATACCTCAACCAGACTACCACAGTCAACAGAACATGCTTGGGTACAGGTCTCTAACCCAGACACTGGCCATGTTATGTAATATATGTTTTATACACGTCAATTGGAGCACCATACTGGCCCTCTGAAAGAGAAAACCAGATGATTGGATGTTGAATTTAACTGTCACCCTGGGGGTTACTCAAGTAGCATTGGTTGATAGATGGCCTGTTGACAAATGTCAGGTACCATGACAACAGTGTACCCACATGCCCTACTCTTCACATCTCTCCATGGACATTAGCCTGGTAAACACCTAGGAACACCTGCACCTATGGACCTCAGTACTGACAAATGTGTCAGTGTGCATTACTGTGAATAACAGTGTCTGTGTGTTTGTAAACTTGTAGTTGAAAATACTCTGTGGGCCTTCTCACCCACTACACCCCCATTGCTATACTTAGAAATGGCTGCTGCTGTAATTGACATTAAATGTACCTTGTTACACTCTTCAACCTATGGGCTACCTGGAACTTGCAGTACCAGCATAACACTGTTCTACAAATGGGTAGCTAGGTGTGGGTTACCCTCTCAGTCTTGGCAAATGTGAGTATGTATGTGTGTGTGTGTGTGTGTGTGTGTGTGTGTGTGTGTGTGTGTGTGTGTGTGTGTGCAATTGTGTGTGAGTGTGCATATTTGTAGCAGACAGCATTCTGAGGCCACATTCTCCAAATACAATAAAACTTGCCATACATTATAAGGGATGGTGATGTTGCTGACATTAGGAGAGCCATGACAAACCCTCACCCGACTATCCCTGTGGCATGTGCAATAAGTGCATATCCATGTAGTAGCACTGATTAGATAGATAGACAAGGGTTTGTATTGCAGTCCTGGTCAATGTGTGATTGTGGGTATGTCAGGGCATTATCATGGGTTTCAGTTAGTACAATATCCAATGTGGGGTGTGGATGCTTGTATACTGTCCTTACACCATAGTACCCCCAGTGCATGTCCCAAGGTCCACTGTATGAGGACCCTTGTCACCATCAAGCATACAGGTAAGTGATTACACTATCCAGCCCAGTGATGCATGTGCTGTGTGCAAAAACTCTGTAACAGTATGGACTCTCTGACACGGTAGTTAGCACTGCTAAACCAAGGTCTTTCAAATGTGTCTATGACTGTATGTGTTTGTCAATGTGTATATGACAGTCTGTCATACTATGTATTGTTCATTAACACCCAGTACATGCCCATTACCATACTGTTCAATGCCTGGTGATGTTCTTCACTTAACAGGAAACTTGGGACACACCTCACTCTAAAAGCTCTGTGGTGTGTGCAATTAAGGCCAAACACATTAGTAGCAATAAGTACCTAGGTAGGTGTTCTGTTCTTAGTATTGCCAAGTAAGTGTGTGTGTATGTGAAGGAATCTACTTCGGTTTCCAGAAAATATATGTCCCAGGAGATCATTTGTCCGAGAACTAACTGGCAAAAGGTAACATTTCAAAGCAATCATCTTGTAGAAATTAATTCCATCAAAAATAGTAGTGGATGTGTAAATGCCCTCTTTCCCACTGTACAGCTGTACAGTGATACTGGAGTTGGTATATATAGTTGAGTGTGGTTGTTGTGGGTACAGCCACCCACATTGGGGTCATTGTTGTGCGCATCCCCTGCTTAGTTTGCTATTATACTGTACAGTTTATGCTAACAGATTAAGTAGTTGGTAATAACACTATGTGTGTTTCTACACCACCCCACACCCTCCAAAGTGGGGTGCTGTGCCACCTACACCAGCAGTACGTTCACCCTGTGCATCAGAACCATATTAGCATGTCCCTACATTGATGGTATGGATGATGGATGTGGCACAGGTATCATCATATGTACAGGGTGTGTTGTGGGTTTGCCAGAGGCCTAGGCTGTGCTGTTTGGTTGACATCATGTGTGTAGGTTAGGGGGTGCTTTATTAAATGGACTGTGCAGACGTGGTGTGTGTAGGTATGGAGGAGCCCTAGCTGTGTTGGTGATGTGTGTGTGTATGTATGTACACATTTCTGCCATGTGGCTGCCCTTTACAGGAGTTTGTTGGACAGCTGCAGACTGTACATGGCATGGTGTACAGTTCACCATGTCCAGCCATGGACATGGGAACTGTGCCTGCCAGGGGTTCCACAGGCACTACCAGGCAAAGCCCAGATATGGTACTCCCCCCTGATGATGACAATTGTCCTCTGGATCCTCGTCCCTTTTGGGACAGGCCAGGACCATGTGCACGTGCCCTGCTGCATTGAGGTGTGGACAGCACCCCCCCTGCAGTGCTGGTACTGCCACTATAGGAGCAGCTGTGAGTTGTTGCATGTCCATGTAGACCTCCACCTGCTAGTGTTGCTGACCTACATCCATGTGGCTGACACCCTACTCCCACCACATTCTCTACCACAGGCATCAACATGGTCGAGGATTCCCACCATCTCACCCAACTGTCTATCCATGACCTCTGCAAAATAACTGTGGGCACCTGCAAGATCACGGATGTTGTCACATACAGCAGGAAGAGTAGCCCTTTGTAGCCTCAGACTATCTCTGGTGTAATGTTCCATACATGCCTGTGCCTCCAAAATGGCCCAAAACATGCATCTGGTGACACCTGCTGTGGCACGTCTGCCAGGGGCATGATGGCCAGCAGCCCTCTTATGAGCAGCCCTGCACATCTGCCTGTGTGGTACCTCACTGGTCATCCTGCTATGGCTGCTGTGTACAGACACACTTGCCATAGTCACCACACTTTCCTGTCCCATGCCACCACCAGCCAACTCCCGCTCATCTATAGCCATTGGTGATGGGTATGTATGGGCTTTATGACTGTGTACAAGGGTGGGGTGGATAAATGTCAACCAATGGCAAAGATGCAGCCCCTGACAATCCTGTCTGTGCCTCACTATACCTACCATCATTGTCAGAGTCTGTATGGACACTAACATCAGTTTGCCTGCAGGAGAGAACCTGACCCACTCCGCCACCTGTGAGGGGCAGACAAGAAATCTAAATTAAGACCTGTATGTTATGGTTTACTTCTACACACACACACACACACACACACACACACACACACACACACACACACACACACACACACACACATATACAGTTACAGGTGAGGTGGCACAAAGATATTACACAGACCTCTCATTACCCAACAGTCAAAATGCATGACATATGGCACTCAAAAGCATGCACTGCAGCCAAACTCTGTCCTTGTTACCAGCATTATACATTTCTGTAATGCATGTGCTGTGTTAGTAGGTGATGCCCCTTCCCCTGGAACACACTGCACCCATGTACATAGTATTGCTGTGCACCTGTACAGCACACTGGCATGTACTGTGCACCATACCTCACAAATGTACACACCATTGCTGAATGTGTATATGTGTGGCAGTTATGTTTGCTCTGTTGCTCAAAGCCCCCATGTGTTTGTCTGACACATACCTGGGATGATATGAGGGCTGATGTCAGTAATTAATGCTTGTCCTTTGATTTGCAGATCTCATCATCAGCAGTACATGTATGAGCAATAAAATCCAGTTACACTGACAACCTTCAAAGCTTAATGTGGATATGAGGAGTGTACACACCCTTATTGACATGCCAGCCTCTTCTATGATATGCAATGGGGCCACAGTACTGCATTTGTTAACATTACACACACCTGATATGTGACATATGACCTGTGCAATCCAATGCAATATCAAACAAATATGTTAGTCATGCAGATGCTGAATGAGATGCATACAATATGTGGTTTGCATAAGTGTGCATACCTTTAACACAATGGTTTGTTGAAGCACCTGTTAAGTGAACTACAGCAGTCACTATTCCTGGAAAGGGTACACTGGCATGGCCCATCTTCATTTGCCATTATTTAGTCACTCTTCCCTACAAATGTCCCCCAACTCTGCCAGATTGCAAAGTCAGCTCATGTGCAAAGCCATTGGAGCTCACACAGTGGCTTCACTATTGCTGTAGAGTCAGGGTTATGGCTGGCACAATTCATAACCTTCACTGTGTTCAGATACAGTCATTCGTAGCAAGCTTTGGATGTATGTTTCAGTTTACTGGTGTGTTTCAATCTGACACCCCTCCCCATCGTCAGCCTTATTGCAGATGCTTGACAACTATGGGCCACACATGAGTGTTATTTTGCAGTGTTCCAAATTCCAGACACCATGTCTACCAGCCTAGTTCCAGCTAATGAATAGCAAACCTAATGGTGTACACTGGCACCAGCAAGCTAAATATTGGGGATGGTGGCCCTGGGGTGGAGTGAAGTGTTGCTTGTGCACCATACATATCTTTATGAATATTATCTTTAGGTTTGAGCCTTGGTTTTGAGCCTTGGTCTCATGACACCATTACACATTGCATCACATGCTTTTGGGAGACTTGATGTTATTCTTATGCTACATGTAGAGAGCCCTGATGTATCATGTGGGACAACTCTTCCATCTGATTACCCTAACCCATAGGCCACACTTATGCAGAATCCAGGCAATACTCGATACAGGTACTGCACAGGCAGTACTTGGTAGACATTCCTACAAGTCCCTCAGTGTTGCTGCATGTTTCTGGGCAGCCTCCATGACCAGCTTTCAACATGTTTTGTCATCTGGTTTGGATGGGCATCTGTTTATTTTCTACATCAATGTTGTCCTATACTTCATACACACATACATGACTGTCTGCACTGTTTGCCATGGTGTATACAATGGTGAGGTAAGGCTACTTCTCCCACTCCTGAGTGCTACCTTTTGGATATGGGATACCTTTCATGGTTTTTAAGATGTGTGCAAGCCACAGCTGTCTCTGTAGCAGGTGAGTGGGCAAATGTCATGGACATACTTCTTGGACAGCAGACCATTACTTGGTGTGACATTGAGGCTCTGTACTTGATGGAAGGTGTGTACTCAAGAAGAGTGAATGATGTCTGTACATCACAAGCTGCTTCCACAATATATTATTTGGAGTGTGCTTCCAGTGGTTGTTAAGGTATTCATATTTGTTGTCCTAACATAGGATTCCATATTACACATTCATTGCTCATGTTAGGATCACATTACAGGTTATAAAAGGTGTGGAATGTGGTATTGTGATTTGCTGTTGTTTATAACAGGAACAGTTGCCATTGTAATAATGATATATACACTGTTGTAGCCACTGTATACGGGTAATGTTTCAGACATGTGCCTACTGTAGGCCATTTGTCCCACCATTATGTTCATCTCTGTTCACACATCTTGCGCTGACAGGTTATTAGGTATACTGCAGGACTCCTACATACCCTTCAGATATGCCACCATGGTGACCACTGTGATACAATGCAGTTAACACCAACAATAAGTGAACATGTACAGCATGCATTATGGGTAGGAGTGTTAAATGTGTGCATGGCAAATAGCATAGCCATAACATGGCCGGTGCATTCACAAACCTGAAAAAAGACAACTCAATACTCACCAGCTACAGGCTGCTGCCACAGTTGTATACCAGAGGGACCTAAATAGTTGTGTGAGAGAAGTAATGTCAGTAGACACACCTGTGGCATTGGTACAGAGTGGGAGCAGCATTTCAGCACATCAACAGTACAAACCCACAATACGAGAGATTATGCACATCTGTTCATGCATGTAGATACTTTACAGATGAAAATGGATAAGCAACAGTGGTCTAGTAATGTGCCCTGGGGCCTTACCTGCACGCTCCTTGTCCATTGTGTGGGTGGCACCCACCTCCACAATGCTGTCTTCAGCCTGCTGGCTTGGCTGGAGGGCGGGTGCCCCAAGGCTGGCGAGGAGCTCCTCAGCATGTGTCAGTGGGGGCTGGATGACATGACCCCCACCTGTGGCTAGCTGGTCCCTCCGAACTGCAGCAGCACACTGATGGGTATGGCAGATAAGATCTGTGCAGCGATGCTGCACCTGCTCATAATTTTGGTTGTGCAGGCCAACATCATTTACCCTGTGGACAAGCTCGTTCCACAGGGCGTTCCTCTCATGCAGATCCTGGGCCCTGCGGCTGAAGAAAATGGCATGATGCATGATGAGGTATTGGATGATTGCATCATTTTCCAGGTTTGTGAATGTGGGAAGACATTCCTGGGACATTGTACCTGGAAGACATAAACAGGAAAAAAGGTCACAGGACCTCATACGGTTGTCCATGTGCATATCAATGGATATTACTTGCAAATAATCCAGACTATACCATAGCACTGTAAGTTGTCATGGCTTTGACATCTTGCATTACACTCCTGGCCCCGACCTGTCCAGTTCCCGCAATGTTGGACACTTAATGACATAATCCTCTAGTCACCATTCATTTCTGTGTAGAGTGATGAAAGCGGCCATCTTCCATGTGGATGGTGTGTGGATGGTGGCATATGTGTGTTTGACTGTAGTGTGTGATGGAACGGTGAGCACATGCCTTTGTTCATGTAGGAGGCAAACTGTGATGTTCTCATGCCCCATGGAGACTTGCTGTTGTTGCCATCAGTCGGCATTATGTCCATGCTCACCATTGATGCGGGCAGGAGTGTGGTTGATGTGCATATCTCCCTGTACTAATGTTGTGGACAGGGTGCTACTGTTCACACCTATCCTGTCTGATGCAGGTTGCCTATATCCATGGTATGTGTGTATGAGGTGTCCTTTACCCCCAGTACAGGTTGACTTGTGTTACTGGCTCTGAGACTGCGTACATATGTGTAGACATGGTTGCAATTGACCTTGGTGGTTTGGATATGTCTGATTTCTAGTCATAGTCAGCTTTATAGGAAGTCACCTGTGAACCTACATGCTTGCTCAGATAGAGGTGCACTTGATTCCAAGTTGTGGTCTGCACCTATGTGTCCCTGTACAGCCACTATAGCAACCTATTATGTGCTTTGTGTCTTGGTACTGTCCACCAAGGGGGATTACCCTATCATTGGTGGAGGATGGTTGTGTAGGCAAGATACTACTGATTCTATATAGCTACAGTGGATAAGAAGTGTAAACACCCCTGTTACAATACATGGTACTTGTGCAATTGGAAAATGACCCCACAAAAGCAAATGTCAACACACTCCCCACCTGTGATGTGCCCTATAGCCTGCTCAGTTCAATAGGGAACATAACCTGTCCTGTGGAAACATATGGGAATCAATACTCAGTACAGTAAGACAGCTGAATTTGTGTGCACACCCTTACACTGATATGTTTTGCAAACACCTGCTGAGATGATTACAGCATCCATTTGTCTTGGTTTGTACTCTAATGCCATATCACATCTTCACTTGGCAATGGTTGCTCACCTTTCATGAAACAGCTTTGTTTCTTTTTCAATAGAATTGTACAGGTTATGGGTCACATTTGAGGTGAGAAATGTTTTTACATGACTTTCTGTGGTCTCACTGGCATACAGCACACAGACGTGGCATTCCAACAGGGGTGTGTACACTTTGATATCCATTGCATATGGGTGTTGATATAGCTGTTAGTGGTAGGCATGGCCAGTGGGTCATAACACAGTTGTACACTTCTCTGATTACTATGTGATAAGCATGCCTACTGTAGTACCCATATCAGTGTCATGGAAATGCAACAATCAGTAGCAGCACACATTTTATTTTGTTGTATGCAGTGACAGTGATATTACACACATGTGCAACATGCACATCCTATTTTCTGGACTGCTTGTGACCCATGTTATTACTTCTGTGCCTTTCAGCTAAACATACGCATACATACACATGCTCAGGGGATACCTGGTATACATTTGTGTTCTATGTCATTATGGCACAATGTATTTACACTCTTGCAGCTCAGTCATAAGTCTCAACCTGTTATACCAGGACTTCTGGTCATTGGTCCACATCACTAGGTGACAAAACAGGGAAGTCAATTTTGATAAAGTATTAATATAGCCGCCATAACATAAGTATATGTGTAAGTGACTACAGATATATCTATAACAACTGCGAACATTGTCCAGAAGAACACTGTACAGTTGAATGTTATTAATTAAATATATCACATGCAGTTTAACACACACACATCTGCAACAGTGCTTTAGTATGCTCATGCCCTATATAGTTATCCTAGGTTTACAATACAAACATGTATAATACTCATATTCACAGGTAACATATGGATATCAGCAAAATTCCATTTACTGGCCTAGCAGTGGCACAGACATGACTGTTTGACAGACACTCTAGTGTTTGCCATATGTGAGCTGTCCTTTCCCAGGGTGTGTCAGGCTCCTCAGCTGTGACCCAACCTATCCACCTCTTAGACCATCACATGTGGACAAAGCCTAACATTAGGGAGGGATATAAAAGGACAGCTCATAGATATTCCTATTACAAACCTATGATGTTTGTAGCATGATACAATTCACATTAATATGACTGTTCTGAAGGTGGTGGGGTCTGACACTCATGTGTCTCTCATGACTTCATTACTTCCATCTCCAGCTATTTGCCAGACTAATATAGATATTTGGAGGAACAGAACAAACACTATGATGGATAAATCTTGACATTCTGTGAAGATCTGCACAGTTGACAGGTATGGCACATTGCAGACAGAGCCAGATGCTATGCCCATAGCATTTGTTAGGCAGGACATCATTACACCAAGTATTGATGGGACATATACATCTTTCATAATCATCTATCCCATTATTACAGACCAAGTACTACATTAAATTATGTGCTTACATGTTTCACATACTCGGTTTATCTTCAGGTTCCTTCTGTGTACGGGATGTCTTCTTGTTTCTTATTTTGAGGTTTTGTTTTTGTATTTTTTTTTTTTGGTGTCCTCTCTCTCTCTCTCCACTACTGGGATCGAGATTGTTTGAATAGGTTGAAGCATCGCTTTTGTAGGTGATTCTCATGTTCAGGTGATGTCCTCTGTGCCAGTTGCTCTTCCCCACTTGCTAATTGCATGCAGGGATCTGTGTAGTTCTTCCAATAGCCAATGTCATAGCAATCCACTACTATAAATGACTACATCATGTGGGTGTTGCCCCTTTACCTTTATTCTTTGGAAGACATCCTTTATGTATGGGAGCAGCAGTGTTACAGACAGCAGGTAGGAATACCTCTTACAACAGGACCTGTGGACACAGGCCAACTATATGTTTGTATAAGGTCTCAGACCTAGGGACAGTGTGTGAGTATTGCTGTTATATGCATTGAATGCTGCTTGTTTTACCGGGTTTGTGTGTACATGCTAGTTTTGCATGGAATACAGTCTGTCTGTGTAGCTCTCAACTATGGGCCTGCCCACATGATGGTAAACCAAAAACAAACCAACACAAAGGAGAAAAGTGCCTAAATCTTAGTTTATTGTGGCAATATCTGAATCTACATAATCCACATGATGGCCAGAGGATTGGCTGTTATGTTTTGTCTGTTCAGCACACAGGTCTTGTCCCTGACATATAAGTGGCATTCTCTATGTTGATTGCTATCAGTACATGGCAACATCCATTTGTGTTTCTGACTTCATATCCCTGAGTAAGAGTATGTTGCAACCAATCCTGTAACACCAGCAACTTTCACAGTGTATAACAGCAATATTTCAAATATAGCCCTGTGTTTCAGCCTTTATCCTCCACCTATATACCAGGCTTTGTCCAGATGTCATGTAACAGGCTGATAAGTATGGACTATCATTATTTAGTGCTGACATTTCTGTTATCATTCCAGTGATGTTGTGGACTCCCACACAAGTTGTGGGGTAGGGTCCATATATATGAGGGCTACAGCTGGTCAAAACATGTGTGACCCTGCACCGTCTGGAGGTCAGTGTATAAAGAACACTGTTATATGCCCTTGTAAGACATTTTATAGGGACGGGTATTAACTGTTTTTAACTTAGGCTGTTACAACATGTGAGGAATATCAGTAATAAGAAAAATAAAGGTATAAGAATCACAAATTTTTTGTTTTTGCTTGGAGCTTTTCTCCCGGGCCTCTACTGAAAATGGACATATATCCAGCTAGACTAGCCCGGTCAACAAATGTAAAATAAAATAAATAATAAATAAATAAATATATGGCTGTACATTTTCATATGTTTCACTATGGGAACAGTGGTGGGCTAGAGCTTACTGTCTTACACACAGTTCTGTTTGTCAGTGTGATAGTGACTTTTAAGTTAAGCATTGTTATGTAATGGGTACATTTACATTGTTCGTAGGTTCATAGGTAGGTACTAGGCTATCTGCCCAAGGACATTTATAAGCCTAGCCAGAGTGTGTCAGCTTTCGCTGCCCCATTGATTAATTAACTGAGCCTCTGTCAAGAAGAGCCAATGAAGTGATCCCAGGGGTGTATTTTCTGTTACCCATCCACTCGTCAAAGTTTCTCTTAAAGAGTGTTAGTGAGGGGCTCTGCCTAATGTAGTTAGGAATTTTGTTCCAAAGCATGGGGAGTCTCTGTGACAGGAATCTATCCCTCCAGCATGTTCTATTTATTGTTGTGGTGAGGTTTAGCTCACTAGAGTGAGTGGCTCGCAGTGACTTGGATTTCTTTAGGGGGAGCATGTCCATCAATTCTGAGTTGGACATGGCTTTGTAAGTCAGGCAGAGATCGCCTCTGAGTAAGTGATATGCCACTGAGTACAGCTGGAGGTTTTCCAGTTGGGCTGCATAGGACATATGTTTGATGCCAGTAATCCTCTTGGTGAGGTACTTTTGTGGTCTTTCCAGCTGTTGGAAGTGTCTTGTGAGGTACATCCCAAATAGACATTGTACTCTATGATGGGGCTGATGAGTGACGAGTAGAGGGGCACTATAACCTCTTTATTTCTAGATGCAAACCCTTTTGTAATTAGATAGGCTACATAGAAGGATTTCCTAACTACTTTGGCAATATCATTGTCAAAGGAGAGATTACTATCTACCTGGGTCCCCAGATCTCTTATTACTTCTTCTGTATTAAGGGGGCTGCACCTATGTGGTAATTCATGAGTGTTTTGTTTTTCCCAAACGGGATGACTATGCATTTTTTGGCATTTAGCTTGAGACCATGACTTTGACACCAGGTGTCCGTCTCAGTAAGGCCCTTTTGGAGAATGTACGTGTCAGCCAGAGAGTCAATTATGGCTACCAGTTTGCAGTCATTGGTGAACTTGGTTAGCCATAGTCCTCCTGTGTTTGCCTGTACTTCTGAGAAGTATATGCCGAACAGTAGGGGTCCCAGGACCGAGCCTTGTGGGACACCACTTGTGGCTGGTTTAGAGTCGGACCTGGAGCCCACTATTCTTACCGTGTGAGTTCTGTCTGTAAGCCAATTGACAACCCATCTCATGACGTAGAGGTTTATGTTCAGGCTGATGAGTTTTTCTATAATTTCCGAGTAGGGAATGGTGTCAAAAGCCTTGGTGAGGTTAAGGTAGGCTGTGTGAACCACCTTCCCCATCTATGGCCTTGGTGACTGTCTCGAAGAAGTCAACCAGGTTTAGTAGGCATGATCTTCCCATAAGAAAGCTGAACTGGGTCGGGTCAAGTGTTTGGAGGTTCCCAATGTCTTTGCTAGTGAGTTTCATGATGATGCGCTCCATAGCCTTGCAGACCAGGCTAGTCAGGCTTATGGGATGATAGTTACCAGGGTCAGTTGTAGCCCCTCCTTTGTGGAGCAGAATAACCCTTGCTGTGCACCATTCTATGGGCACATAGCCTGTGGAGAGGCTGAGGTTGAACAGTGTGTTTAGGTGGGGGTTAGTTCGTTCTGTAGTTCATGCTGGCCCCATTGACACTGTGTTTTTGGCTTTTGAAAGGGCTGTTTTCGTCTGTGATTTCTGGGACACTACACTTTTCTGGTATTGTCATGGATCCTTTTCGGGGTGAGAGGGGGGTGAAGTTTGCACTGGATCTATCTGCCAGGATGTTGGCAATATCAGTAGGTTCAGTATATTTTGTGCTATTTTGCACTAGCTCAGAGCATATCTGTGAGTTGCCACTTAGATTCTTGACATAGCTAAAGAAAGCTTTGTGGTTATCTTTCAAATCCTTGGATATTTTTCTTTTGAAGTTAGCCTTGGATGATTTTATGAGAGACCTTAGTTTCTTACTGATATTGATCAGGGATGTCTTTCCTTCTTGGGATTTGCTTTTTCTCGGAACTAGTTTCCTCCTTCTATTGTATAGCCTGTTTATGGCAGGGGTCCACCAGACTGGTTTCCTTCTCTTAGGGGAGTGAGTCTTGGTTTTGCTAGGGATGGCATGATCAATGCATCCTTGTAGGTGCTCATAGAGTGCATTTGTAAGGGTTCCTGCATTTTGCACACTGTTATCCTTTAGTGTGGGGACTGTGAAACTTACCACCTCTGTCTTAAGTAAGGTGAAGTTTGCTATAGAAAAGTTTTTCACTGTGGTTTCCTTGGTTGGGGGTGGTGGTGTGGTGTGGACATCCAGAGTGATTAGTTTATGGTCTGATCTAACCATTGACGGGTTGACCTCTGGTGAGGAACACCTGTCGCCCATGTTGGTGATGACCAGGTCTAATATGTTTTCACCTCTGGTAGGGGAGTTTACCAGCTGATCCAGGGCATTTGAGTTGATAAATTCCAGGAAGCACTGGACCTGGGAGTTTGTACTTGAGCAGTTTTCCTAGTTAATAGTAGGATAATTGAAATTGCCCAATATCAGGGTGTTTGGTAGGACCTTTGTGTTTTCCAGTGTCTCCAGAAAGGTGGAGTGATGGTTCTGGGTCATGGAGGGTGATCTGTAGCAGGCCACAATTTGCACTGCAGATTTGCCCAATGTTTGTTGCACATGGATGATCTCAGAGGTATCATGCTGCGCCACAAACCTGGAGGTGTAGGTATCCTTGATGAATATGGATACACCCCCACCTTTTGTGTTTCGGTCCATGTTCTGTAGCCGAAATGTGTGGTATGAGTGGTAGCCCGGTAGTGCTGGGGTGCTCTGTGGAGCCTTGAACTAGGTTTCAGTTACTGCACAGATGTCGATGTTCTCCATACTGAGGAGTGCTTAGGGCGCATGCATTTTGAGATTTAGACTCCTGGCGTTGAGTAGCATAACCCTCATTTTTTTATTTGTGCTGTTTACGGAGGTGGGTTTGACTTTTGAGCCTTGCCTAAAAAAGGCACTATGGGGGCAGCAAGAGTCTTGGCTAGTATTCGAAAGCCTAGGGGTGACAGGTGCAAGCCGTCTCTTGTGAAGCAATGAGGCTTGTCGAGCATGTTGTCCCAGGCTGACAGACACTGGATCCCCTTTGAATGACACCAGAAGCTTAGCCAATTGTTGAAATTGATCATTTTTTTCTTTATACTGAGGTATCATGCTTGGTGAGGGCAGGATGCTACTCAGGGTCAGGGTCATACCCACCTGGGCTACATGATCAGAGAGCTCTTCCATTTCTCTTTTCATGTAGTCCAAGGAGGTACGTCTCAGGTCATTCACACCAAAATGAACAATGACAGAGTCATATTTGTACTTGTTCTGGAGTGACCTGAGTGCTTGTGTTATGTGGCGGAGTCTGTCTCCCGACAGGCAGCTAACAGTAACCTTCTCCTTGTCCAGCCTGGTGAGTGGGACGTCAGTGTGCCTGACTATAGAGTCATCTATTACTAGTGTGTTAGGTATGTTATTTCGCCTTAAGGGTTGTGATTGTGCGGCACACTGATTTTGTGTTTTATGTGTTGTCTGGTTTGTGACGGCAGGTGCAGGTTTTTTGGGTGTCTGCTTTGGAGGTCTCTGATGCTTTTGCAGGTTTTAATTAGAGCCTCTGAGTATGATTTCATGTATTTATGTATATTTTTTGCCAGTGCTGGTTTAGTATGTCTATGTGAGGATGGAGGTGTGGAGCAAGTGTTAACCTTCTCCTCATGACTGCCTGTTCCAGTCTTGAATGGAGAGAGCTTAGCCTCCAATTTAGCTATATAATTGCATCATTTGCATATGTTAATGTTTTGTGGTAGGAGGAGAGGGTTGTCCGTGTACATGAGGCAGTTGTAACATTGCTTCAGGATACACAGGTTCACCAGCTGGACTGGAGAGTATACCTGACATACCTGAGTATTGCGACAATCGATACTTCCCCCCCCCCCCCCGAGGGGGTTGATTACAGAGTTTAATTGGAGGCTGCTTAACTACATCTGTAATTAAGTGCTGATTGATTCTCATCTTCAAGGCAAGTGTGTTTTTCACTGTTGTACTACTTGAATGCTTTAGCCTAGAAAGGAAAGTACGTTATGTTTGCAGATTACTGTATCATATGTTTTCTTTTAGAGTTGCAATTATCAGTTATTATGTATTTCAAACACCTAAATGCTATAAGAAATGGCATAAACAACTGAAATAGTACACAAATAAACATTTATATGTATGCAAACTGTGTGGTGTCATGTCCTTTGCATTGTGTGTGGGTATATGTTTCATGCAATAATTCTCATTTGTAGGAAAGAATCAGACACTGGCCATTTGAAAAGGTGGCAACTGTAGGAATAATGGCTGTTTGATATACTGTGCATCCTCTATATATACTCTCTTTATATATATAAATATATATATATATATATATATATATATATATATATATATATGTGTGTGTGTGTGTGTGTGTGTGTGTGTGTGTGTGTGTGTGTGTGTGTGTGTGTGTGTGTGTGTGTGTGTGTGTGTGTATCATTAGAATGTTTAGTGCTTCCACATTGTACATTCCCTATGGTAGACTGACTGTTCTGCATGATATGTTAAAGAAATCATCCCGACATCTCACAGCTTGGATGGCTTAGTAGTAACTTGTTGCGGTGATGTGCTGGCTCCTGGGTTCATGACTCATAACGGCTGGTTATTTTGTTGCAAGGCAGAACAGTTCAGCTGTGGAGGAAGGTATAATGGCAATAATTACAAGAAGTCCTTATTTTGGGTCCCTTCACCCCCATTTACAGTGCCTTTGGTCAGATGTTTTGCAGTGAGAGGTTCAGAGTGTGGATCCGATGTCCAAATGCACTAGATATATATATATATATATATAGCTATATATATATATAGCTATATATATATATATATATATATATATATATATATATATATATATATATATACATATATATATATATATATATATATATATATATATATATATATATATATATATAGACATATACATATACAAATACATTTTCCCTACTGTTGAATGACTGTGCTGAATGATATGTTTGAGCAAACATCACACATGTCTATAGCTCAGATGGCTTAGTGATAACTTCCTGTGGCTATGGTGTGTAGGGTCCTTGGTTCAAAACTTGCAAAGACTGCTTATTTTGTTGCTGTGCAGAACAAGGGCTGTTGGATACAGTGAGATTATAGCACTTTTAAGCAGTTGTTTGCATGGGTTTGCATGGCAATAAACAATGCTAACTTCTGGTTAAATATGCTTCCAGACAGTTAGCCTGAAAAGTGCTTAATCTGTGTAGGCATTGCTTACAACCATGCAAACAGGCATAACCCCTCTTACTACTGCTTAAACGTGCTTACTCCTGCTTACCCCCATGCTAATTTCTTTAAAAGAAAAGAAAAAGGGGTGATAAGACAATGGTGAAAAAGGGGGGCATGCAGAAGGAACGACAATAGGGAAAGTAGCTATGGATGTGCAGGATGGGTGTAGGGAAGGTCCATAGCTGTCCATTTCTTCTACAGCAAAGGCAGTGCATATACATTGAATTTGAAGGTATATTTGGACACTCAAACCCCTGCAAGAGGGGAGAGGACAACAATAATGTGTTGTGAAGCCAATTAGACCAGATTACATGTGTCCAGTGAACACGTGTGCAATATGGACAGCTATGTATGGGGCGAAATTTTTTTTTTTTGGGAACAGATTGCCTTTTTTTTTTTTGAGTTGAGAGTGGGATGTTGGGGAAGGTAGGTTGGGTATGAAGACAGACAAGACAGACAAGACAGCATACAGGGGTGGTATGTGACACATGTAGGGGGTAAACACTTTGGGTGGAGATGGGTGTTTGGAAATCAGAAGCCCATGATCCTCCAAATGGAAACAGTAGGACTGAGGTACCCACCCATGAGCAGTCACCACTGCACCTTCACGGCCCCGAAGGTGGCTGTGCTGGGGGCTGAGCAGGAGTGGCAGGCTGACCCTCTAATTGCACCACATGACCCTCAAGCTGGCATAAGAGATCTCCAAACTCCTTTCGGTGCTCGCTACACACCAAACCCAGGACCTGGCTTCAGGTGACAGGATCCTGTCCGCGCCCACTCCTGGGGCGGGCAAGCCCCATCCCCTGAGGTGTTTCCACCCAAAGGTGGTGCAGAACCAGCAGATGAAGAGGTCCTGGGGTGGGTCCCAGATGTGCTCTAGCCCAGTGCCATGGCCAGATGAGGTGGGAGAGGTGGGTCTGCTGGTACCAACCTTCCCAAACATGCTATGGTGTTACAGTTTTAGAACATATATGGGTTAGTAACAGTCAACACAATCCAGGATTAGTTATAACAGCATGCATAGATATTCCCATTAACCTAAAACAACAGATTTGGAACAGTTGCTTAGCAAACAGAACACATGCATATATTGAACCACAGTGGCCATTCAATGGCATGCAGGTTACATTGATAGCAACAGACCACCAATGGTATTATTTCAACATGGAGCATTAATAGAAACACATTTCAGTATTTGTTAAACAACAGAACATATGTCCCAACATTAGGTTTGGTGTAAAACATACCCACTGATTTGTGTGTTTAGATTATTGTTGTAGATATGGTGGGAGGGAGAGAGAGATGTCAATTAACAACTTGTATATCCTTGCAGTACTCACAACTTTAATGATCATTGCTCTAATCATTACTCTACAGGTATTATTACAATACCCTATGGGCTTGGTTTTGGCAGTGGTATGTTTGTACACAGTGTATACTTCAACTGTCTTATAGCTAAATTCTACTTCTCTTACCTGGTAGACCTGTGGAGGGAATGTTTGTTAACACTACCTGACTGTTTCTACACATATTCCTAGATTCTTAGTCATAATTCTGCACATACCTCTCAACCTCTTAATGCATACAATCTGTACAAAACTTGTAAAACTGGGGGGGGGGGGATATGGATACATTTTAAATATTGCTCTTATAAATAGTTAGAAAGTTGCTAGAGTAACAGGATTTGTTTTAACATACATTTTCTGAAGGATCTGAAGTCTGAAACTCAAATGCATGTCAGTATTAGTGACTACAATCCTGAGATAATCCCAGTGATTTTCCAGGAAAATATGAGCAAATATCTGGACATTCTTCAGAAATTTGTACAGTTGAAAGGTATGATAATGCATACAGCTTACTACCTCTCCCAGGATTTGAACTATGGTTGTGTGTGCTAAAAATACAAGTTGCATTTCATCAGAGTGAGCTATTTAGAAAGTGCTGTTTTTTCCTTCAGTGTTTTCTCTCTAAGTCTCTCTTGGTTGTACAATCTGACATTGTAATTACAACATTCTTATACAGAAATTCCTAGACATATTTTATGTAGCACAGTGTGAGAAACAGATGACACAACAGTACTATTCACATACCAGATCTTGGTGAATGCAACATGTGAGGCCATACAATACAACAGTAAACACAACCAGTCCATGATTTAGAACTTTATTGCCAGGAAGTTACACTTATTTAAATATGACCTATATGGGACTATTACTCAGAAAAACAATAAGCAAAAGGAATCCAACAATGACCAGGTACCTCTAAACGATGATAAAATTTGTGAAACCAGCAAAAAATAGAGGCAAGGCTCCAGGCTATACAAACGTTTATTATAAAACACAGGACACAAGCGCTTTCACCAAATAGGCTTCTTCAGGTGTATTAACATAAAGTACTTGCATCTCTATTTATACTAATCATTCAATTACTTCAATTAATTTTTTAAAGACATATTCTACTTAAAATATAATATACAGAAAAACATAAAAACAATATAATGTGTGTATGAAACACATATAAAAAACACATTTAAAAATAGATTTATAATATATACATAAAAAATTATTCATTTACTTAAAGGTTTATTTTTCAGTGTGGGCCTTAAGGGAATACGCTCATTTAAGCCATGTCCCTTTGTTGCCCTTAACCTGATTATCCACCTAGCCTCTAAAGCTTCAGTTTGTGTCTTAATATCTCCTCCTCTTATGTTTTCAAATATCCATCCTATAGCCCTAAATGAAAAAATATGTTTCATACTAGTATCCTTAATATGCCTGGCAAGGGCATTAAATGGACTACCTTTGCTTATATGATACAAGTGTTCCCTAATCCTATCTCTAAAAAATCTATCAGTTTTGCCTACGTAGAACTTCCTACAAATTCTACATGTGGCAAGGTAAACTATATGTAAAGAGTCACATCTGGCATTAATAGTAAAAGTAAAGGTCTCACTAGTATCTGGATGCTGAAAATGTATGCAAGTATCAATAGAACTACAGAAATTGCACTTGCCACAGGGTCTAGTACCTTTAATAGTACTTGATGTAAACTGTTCCTTAGGATAACATAACTGTCTGCGTAATGATTTTTGATTCTTAAAAGTAAACTGTGGGTATGCCCCTATATATTTATTTATCTGCATATCAGAGGTTAAAATACTCCAATTTTTATTAATAATGTCAATATAATACTTAATATTCCTGGAGTAGCTAAAACAAATTCTAAGAGGTTGCGGATTCTGGGCATGTTTCGTACTCTTCTTATCTGCCTTATGTTTAGAGAAATAAGGCTTGGCTTTGCTCTGTCTTAATTTCGTTACGGTTTGCATACCTTGATTAATCAGGTAGCGTTCATAACCTCTTTCATCAAGCTCATCTTTTGTCTTATTAAGATGTTTAGTAAAATCATCTACATTAGCATTTAATCTGGAAGCCCTTAAAAATTGATTCTGTGCTACATTCTTAAAAATAAATTGTGGATGCATGCTGTCTCTTCGTAATAAGTTATTAACATGACATTCCTTCTTAAATCACTTAACATTCAAACAACCATTTGAGTCTTGCAGCACAGTGACATCCAGAAAATTCACCTCCCTATAAGAGTAGTTTACAGTGAACTTCAAAAAACTAGTAGTGGTATTAATATATTCTACAAAAATTAAAAATTCATCAATCGAGCCCCCCCAGACCACAAAAAGGTCATCCACAAATCTACGAAAGAATTTTATATTATCTTTAAACTCATTACTCTCCAAAATAACTTTTTCCCATCTTAACATCACAGCATTTTCATAGCTATTGGCGCATGATGTTCCCATGGCAATCCCTTGACATTGCCAATAGAATTTATCATTAAAGACAAAAACATTATTTTCCAATACAAGTCTTAGCAATAAGCATATAGAATTCATAAACCTACATTCATACTTTCCACTTAAAGCCATCAATTCAATAACACTATTAATACCAAAATCATTCGGTATAACTGTAAATAAAGAAGTGACATCTAGTGTTGTTAACAAAAGTGGTGTACATAGAGGCTGTGCTGTATCATGTGCAAATGTATAAAGATCTTTAACAAACTGTTCAGTATCTTTTAAAATGTGACTTGTTTGGTTAATGAGGTTCCTTAGTATTTTTTCTAAAAAAATAGAAATAGATTCAGTGCACCAATTCTTGCCAGCTACTATGGGTCTCATGGGTGGATCTACTAAACTTTTATGCACCTTTGGTAGGCCTTGGATTATTGGTATGGTGGGGTTAGAAATAGAAAAAAATAATTATAAAGGTTATCATCTATTAAGTTCACTGTAACCATCTCTTTCACCTGTTTGTGCACATAATTAACCATTCTATATACATGCACTTTACTTTTGACTTTATAAAAAGTATTATCACTTAACATTAACAGCATTTTACTAACATAATCTTCCTTATCTAAAATTACAATAGGCCCTCCTTTGTCGACAGGGCATATCATAATTGTAGAGTTGGTCTGTAAACCCTTTAATGCCATATATTCATGTTTATCTAAATTGTGCCATTTCCTTGTATTACTCATAAGATTTTGTTCATGAAAAACTCTATAGGCATCATCAATGCACAATTTCTCAAAGGCAGATAAGTTTTTGCTGGTTTTACAAAAATTATATGGGACTATTACTATCTTATTGTCTGGTTTATTCAGTGGAAACCATGCCCATTTTTTTATAGTGCCAGGTAACATTTTACTCCTTTATATTTATTTGGTATGACTACTACAAGCAGGATTGTTACTCACCAGCCTCACAACACAGACTTTGCAACCTAGTGGCATGGGCTTCCTGGTTCACAGCCCGCTCAGCTGTAGCTGTAATGAAAATAGAGAAACATTTATGCATACCTATCCATTACATACACAGGCTGGACTTTGGTAAACAATTATTGCTATGAATACTTACACACTGCTGGGACTTCTCCCCTGTTTCTTGCTTCTTGGACACACTGTTCCAAGAGCTCCCTCTTCCTCCATTTCAAGTTGGCATAGTGGTGCCAGACCTGCTCACCAGTTTGACAGATACCAGTGGCACTGGTGAGATCATAGACGAGACTTTCCCAGGCTTCTGCTTTATATTGGGAGCCCTGATATTGGTCCTGCAGCAGTCTCATGTCATTTTTTTACCAGGAGTTCTACCATGACCTTGGACTCCTGTATGCCCCAGCACTGCACGCAGAAGTGCATTCCCTCTCCAACACATACCATACTGCCTACAGCAGAGAGCAACAACCAGTTATGAGCTGTATTCCCACCTGTGGGGTCTAAATATGGCTGATTTTCCACCCTTTTCCATGACTGGATGGTTTTGAAAATGCTGAGCTAAGCTACGGGCAAACCTGCTTAGCTAAAGTTGGCAGTGCTTAAAGGGGCAGGTTCAGCATTGCTTACCAATGGGAAAATCCACTTAGCTGGGCTATCCATTGCATAGTATTCATATGTACGCAGTGCTTGCACCCAGTCAACATAGCTGTGCAATGCTTAGTATTATTTATGTTTTACTATATTGGTCTACCACTTGTATGGGATTGATTCATCATTCATTACATAATATGGATTTATTTTCCTTCCCTGATATCCCCCAATGTGCTGTGATTAATTTATTCTTGTGTGACTACACTGTATGGGGCACTTGTCGCTATATGGAGGTTTCACTATTTTATTACGCTGACACCTCACATCTGGGCCTAATACACTACTCTGGTTGAGAAAAATCAGTTACTTACATAAATATGCAAAAAATGTGAATTTTAATGTTTACACATACAAAATGGAAATGGCTTAGGTGAGGCTCGAACCATGAATGCCTACATGCAAGGTGTATGCTCTAACTGCTACACTATTGCACTTATGCTTAGGCTGCATGTCTATTGCTTTTTAACTTATTGTGCCATTTCAGCTCGGCTAAGCATAGCTAAGCAACGGGCACACCCACGCAGCTATGCTTAAACTTTATTGCATGTATAAAAATAAATGTATTTGTTGTGTTTTTTTTTTATTTGTACCCTTCAGAATATCCATGCTAATGCTGAACCTGTTATTCTATCAACTTTCTGCTTTGTGGGACGATTGTCTCTTATGGCTTTGTCCACATTCCTTACTCTTATGGGTTGGGAGGTGTGCGCTATGTGCTTATGCTAAATCTGTTATTCTATCAACTTTTGGCTTGGTAGGGATGATCGTCCCTTATGACTTTGTCCAGACTTCTTATCCTGTCGGGTTGGGGGTGTTACGAGCATTCTTGCTCATTTTAAATTGTTGAATGGCAATTCTGGAGTGCAGGGGGCATGTGTATTGTAAGAGCTCTCCTCTCAGACACCCCCTGCCTTCGTACACAGAACCATGTCCATTTTACAGCATGGCAACGCACCTTCATACATATGCATGAAGTGCTGCTGTGCAGAACAGGAACTTATTCCTGCACGGCTGCTTGCTGAATCCAGGGGAATGTCTATATCACTTACCTGTATGGCCTAAAAAACACATACAGAGTGACAAAATAATAATTATATAAATAGAATAAATTCCTACACTATATAAATAATCACTACAGAAATAAAAATTACATCTCATAGTGATACCACAAGATTAACAGATTAAACTATAACATTTACACGTTTGATGACACACTATTACATATTATGCATTTTAGATGTTATGAAATTCGATGTTATGGGTTTTAGATGTTATGGATTTTAGATGTTATGGTCTCGATATTTTAATTTTAGATGTTATGAGTTTTAGATGTTTTGAAGGAGAACCATACATATATATATATATATATATATATATATAGAGAGAGAGAGAGACACACACACACACACACACACACACACACACACACACACACACACACACACACACACACACGCACACACATGCAGATATATATATATATAGATATAGATATAAATCACACACACACACATATATTTATATATATATATATATATATATATATATATATATATATATATATACATATATATACAAAATATGCATTATATATATATATATATATATATATATATATATATATATATATATATGTATATATATATACATATATACATATATATATATATATATATATATATATATATATATATATATATATATACATGTTAATGTATATAATTATGATTCATTTGACAGGTTCATAGGTTCATAGGAGATTAACTAGGCTACCAGCTTAAGGGCCCTTAAAAGCCTACCCAATATAAACCCATTTTTACCCAGTATATGGCCCCTAGGAACAAGATGATGGCATGGATTTGTGCCCTTACATTGAGTATCTTACAGATTACTCCTGTCCATGAGGGACGTAGGCAGTACCCCAGGTGTGAATTTGTGAATCCCCATCTATTGATTTAAACTGCATTTGAAGAGAGCCAGGGAAGGGCTCTGCCTAACGTGAATAGGAAGCCTGTTCCGAATAAGGTGTGATCTCTGAGACACATATTTGTTTCTCTAGCATATTTTATTTGAGTCACTGACTAAGTTTAGATCCCTAGATCAGGTGACCATTGTACTTTTTGACTCGTGGATGTGTAGTAGCTCCATCAGGGCTGGATTTGTGAGTGCTTTGTAGGTCAGGCATAGGTATTTCCTTAATAGTAGGTAGGAGACAGGGTAAAGGGACAGGGCTTTTAGTCTATCTACACAGTTCATATTGTTTGCACCCTGTATTTTATTTGTGAGGAACCTCTGAGTTTGCCCTAGCTATTTTAAGTGTCTAGTCAGATACATGCTAAATAGCACATTGTACTTGATTATTGGTCTAATAACAGCTAAGTACAGCGGGCTATAATTTCATTCAATGTCGATGCCATATCTTTACTTATACATTGTGTCATATAAAAGGACTTCTTCACCACTGTGGACACATGACAGTCAAATATCAGGCAACTATCTATCTGTGTACCTAGATCTCTCTCCTCTGAGTCTACTCTTAGGGGTGTGCTATTAATGCTGTAATTTACAGGGATATTTGACTTCCCAAAGAATATGATGATGTATTTTTTCACACTTAGTTTTAAGTCCTAGTTCTGGCACCAGTAATTTGTCTGATTTAGACCCTCCTGAAGGATATCTGCATCACTGGGAAATTCAGTGGTTGCCCCCAGCTTGTAGTCATCAGTAAACATTGTCATCCAGAGGCCTTCCACATTAGCTTCACATTAGAGAAGTATATTCCATACAGGAGTGGTACCAGCACTGAGCCCTGTGGCACACCACTAGTAACTGGCCTCTTGCTGGATCTGGATTCACCCACTTTAACCAAATGTGTCCTTCCTATGAGCCAGTTTGCTATCCATGTACTCTTTTACCATCATCCATGGCCTTAGTGACTTTCTTAAAGAAATCCATCAAATTCAGTAGGCATGACCTGCCCTTGACAAAGTTGAATTGGGTCAGATCCAGTGTTTGGAGGTTTCCTATGTCATCATTTATCAGGTCCATGGTTATTTTTTTCCATGGCCTTACATATACAATTAGTCAAAATTATGGGACTGTAATTTCCTGGGTCAGTAGATTGCCCTCCTTTATGCAGAGAGATGGCTGTTGTTGTCCTCCACTCTATTGGGACAAAGCCAATCCAGAGGCTGTGGTTAGAGATCCTAATGGGCCTGGTAAGTCTTGATTTAAGCTGTTTAAGAGGCAACCGGATATATTGTCAGGCCCCACTGAAGCTGTGTTTTTAGTTTTAGAGAATGCAGTAGCAACCTGTTCTTTGGTGATCATTGGTAGTGGAGTTGTGGAGGGTATTAATTGGGAGAGAACTGGGGATGTCAAGGAGGTAAAATTTGAGGTGAATTTCTTGGCCAGCAGATTTGTTATACCTTTCCAATGAGTATAGGTGATGCCATCTACAACTAATTCCTCACATTCTTGGGTGGTGCCTTTACATAACTGAAAAATGCCTTATGGTTATCCTTAGTTTTGGAGGATATTTTTACTTCAAATTTTGCTTTCAGAGACTTGAGTAGCTCACTGATTCACTTATTTAGACTAATGAGGAAATTATTTGCTCTGTTGTTCACATTTCTTCTTACTTCTTAACAGGACTTTCTTTCTTTTGGTTGTTCAACCTGTTAATACCAGGGTCCATCACAATGACTTTTTTGAAGGGCTTGACCTGGGTTTATTTCACTCTGGTACTGCCATTTCTATGCAGTTGTTTAAATGGTCATATAGGATGTTTGTGTATGTCTCTGCATAGGTTTCTGTGTTTTCTGGATTTGGGGGAGCTTAGAAGCTAGCTATGTCATCCCTTAATAGGGGGTGATCTAAAGCTCAAATGATCTTAAAAACAAAACAGTGGTTCATTTGATTGAAAACTCATTTGATCTAAACCACAAAACAAACTTTATTTCAATGAAAATGGTACATACACTAAATATGTCTCAAAAAGCAATTTTTTTTGCAGGGGGCTTGGGGGGAAGTCTCCCACACTCCTATAACTTAAATATACTAACTTTACAGTAGCACAACATTGGAGAAAAGATATTACTCTTGACATACTGAATCACTGCTGACACATATACACAAACTTCATACATGGATGTAAAACTTAACAATGGCTATTAGAAGCAAATAATAATAATTAATACACATTTTAATTCCCATCCTTTAAAACCAAGCTAACAGTCATTTTCTACAAGTTAACATATTTTTGATCAACTGTGATTCAGTCGTTTGTGGTTTAGATTAAATGTGTTTTAGATCAAATGAACCACTGATTTTCTTTCTAAATCAATTAATTTTAGATCAAACGAACTGTACCAAAGACAGACTGATAGATGAGTAGATAGATATAGATATAGATACAGATATAGATATAGATATAGGTATAGATATAAATAGATGGATACATTCATATATTTTTGCTTTCATTTAATGATTTTTGATTAACTGAAGACAGTGTCATCTGGATCATATGCCTTGTAGAGGCGGTGTAATACACAGTGCATGAAATCCCAGATTAGCTTAAAAGAGGACAATCTACTGACCCAGGAAATTACAGACCCATCATTTTGACATAATTGATAAAGAAATCTCACTGCACACAGAAATTAAGCTGACACAATCGTCTTCTGTGTATTCAGAGTGTCATGGCTCCCAAGAGAAAAATCCACTATATTCTAATGTGCAAGAAATATGCAGCTACCTACAATACAGAGATTGTAAATCTAAGCCTAGAATTACCCAGGAGCATGGTTCTGGCAATTCTGCAGAATAAGGCCTTATGAAGAAAAACAATGACCCTGCTTTCTTTCATGTGTTCCCTGGAGTATAAATAAGGCAGTGCTGCTTGAAAAACAATGAGCAATGGAAAAAAGTATACAGCTCAGACATAGCGTTTGCTTTCGCAGAACTCTATCCATAAATGATTATCTCATCTTGTCCTCTAGAAGAAAGATTTGAGTTACACAGTCTTCTTAATGTCTGCTCTCCTTTCAAGGCTAATAGAAGCTGGATGAAACAACTAAAATGGCTGTGGCACTAGGGAGCTTGAGGTCTAGGGTGAAAGCCTTCCAGCAAACCAAGTTGTTTTTAATATCCAATTTTCATCCTTTTGGCTCAAACACATTGAATATTTAGAATGGTAAAGGGACAGTCTGAATTTGTGAGTCCTCTCCTGTAAGTTACTTGCACTGAAAGAGGAAGCTTCAGAACCTGGATATCATGTTTTCAGGGACTCCATAAAAGTAATGGCCCATGCAAATGCTACCAGGACTTATGGACTGCTAGTGATTGTGACTGGTAAATATAAAAGCCATATTTTTTTCAACATAGTATCCACATTCTATTGAGCACATAGAGACATGCTTGGATGTCAGTATTGTTTTTTAGTTGGTGTGCACTAATGGTTAGTTCACATAGTTACAACACATCATCAACTTGGAAGTGTGCTGTTACTAAATGACAATGCACACTCACGTCTGACAACTCAACAAGCTACATGTTATGGTTCAGACAGAAGGTTTCATATCACTGACCCAGCATGTAAAACAGGATATTACTAAGACTTTTATGATGTTTACAATGCATATTTCATGAGCCACGGTGGTGCAGCGGTTAGCATTGGTGCCTCACAGCAAGAGGTCCTCTTGTTTAATTTTCAGCTGTCGCTCCTTCTGTGTGCATTCTGCATGTCCTCCCCGCGGTTGAGTGATGCTAAAGACATGCAGGTAGGTGCGAGCGTGAATGGGTGTGCCTTCTTTGAAGTTTGGGCATCGGGCTGGCAACTCGGCACCATAAAAAAATCCACTGCCAATCATGAGCGGACCGGAGTTCTGCTGTGACGACCCCTAACCAGGAAAAGCTGAAAGACAATGCATACCTCATATGATGACTTCTGTTGACTAATACTGGTGTAGACGACATCACATTCTGCAAGGAGCTTGATTTACAATGGTGGTGGTGGCTGCAGGTTCCATGTCTTTCTTGGGTACAGTATGGCACAGCTGCAGACTAGTAGGGCATTTCAGGAACCCCCTATTCATGAGGCACAGATATTGTTTACTGTTATGAGTGTTTAAAAATATTCAGTCAATTTCATATGGAACAGCCAAGCATTTTCCTTTTATGACACCCCGCTAGCCCAAGCACTGCTTATCGTTTAAAACAGGAGTAGGGATGAGTATGAAACAGCTTAAGTCTCGTTTATATTCCTGTTAAGTTATACTACTTTTCAGAAAGCAAGCAGATACGGCTCCTTCACATGGTGTTGTTGCATGCTAACGCTAACAAGATAGGAGGATTATAGAGTGGGCACCTATGTTCTGATGATAGCATGGTGCAACAGACAGATATGACTCTTTTACATGATGTTGTTGCATTATAGCACTAACAGTCTAGGAGGATTATGGAGTGGACACCCATGCTCTGGTGATAGTATGGTGCAACAGACATATACGACTCCTTTACATGGTGTTGCATGCTAGCACTAACAGGATAGAAGAACTATAGAGTGGACACCCATGCTCTGATGATAGCATGGTGCAACAGGCAGATACAACTCCTTTACATGATGTTGTTGCATTATAGCACTAACAGGTTAGGAGGATTATGGAGTGGACGCCTATGCTCTGGTGATAGTATGGAGCAACAGACAGATAGGACTCCTTTACAAGATGTTTTTGCATTATAGCACTAACAGGTTAGGGAGATTATGGAGTGGACACCCATGCTCTGGTGATAGTATGGTGCAACAGACAGATAGGACTCCTTTACAAGATGTTGTTGCATTATAGCACTAACAGGTTAGGGGGATTATGGAGTGGACACCCATGCTCTGGTGATAGTATGGTGCAACAGACAGACAGGACTCCTTTACAAGATGTTGTTGCATTATAGCACTAACAGGTTAGGGGATTATGGAGTGGACACCCATGCTCTGATGATAACATGGTGCAACAGAGCATGAAGGTTTTAAGCCAGTACTGCTCTCAAAACAGTACACCGTATCCAACACTGTTCAAAAGCTATTTATTTGAAAACATAAATGATCACACCAACACTACTCAAAGTAACAGTTGTTTTGAGCAAAGACACAATCAGAAAAATAAATGTACTAAACTGTTTTTTTGGGGGGGGTGCCCCTTATCTCCCCTTACTTTGTTAGATCAGTGTAACTCAGAGAAAAAACAATAATGTAAATGAAATAAAAAGCACTTATTCACTGCCAGCTATATATGAAAAGTAATTATTCGAATCACTTGTTTCTCTTTTCAGTTGTTGCAGTATAAAATCCATATGGCAGACGGAGCCTCTGGCCACAGAAAATTTAGTACAGCTTTGGACTGTAAAATGAAAGATGTCACAAGATTTTGTCCACAGCACATAAATTGCCTTCATTCAAACAGGAACTAAAATAAAGGTTAAACCAAATTAAAACTGAAAAACACAAAATGTGGCATATTTTTCCACTTTGACTCACCTATTAATCTAGACTCAGTGATTGTTTATTTTTTCATGAAAACAACTCCAGAGTAACGGTCATACATTTTAATTCACTCATCAGTGAGACTTTTCACCGCTCCCTGCTGTTTTCACAAAGATATACTTTCTTTTATGCATTCTTTTTTTAGCAGGTTAAAGATCACCTGAAATGCAAAACTGATATCTCTCATATTAGACATTTTACATAATTCGTGCACTATTCATTGCTAGAAATATTCAATTTCTGTTGCCCTGTTAGAAACTGAATTATGTACATGATGTTTTTTTAACTGCACACATATAAGCACATAATGCTGTAATTTTTTACTTGTTATGTAAGTGATTGCAAATAAGAATTTAGATGCATACTGATATTTTTTTAACACTTGGAAATGTATGCAAATATGTAAATACCACATTTGTCAAATTAGTAATTCTGCATTGTTAACTGTCAGAGTACTATATATAAAATATATATATTTTTTCATTTGCCTTAAAATATTCTTTCTTGCACAGTGGTCAGAGGTCAGTACATCAGATTTCCAACACAAATTAATGCTGCCAATAACCTCCCAAAGGTAGGATAACAGTTTTTTTTCTTTTTCTGGTGCTCTGTATTACTCCACATGCCCCCCTTTACCCAGCAATGTTCCAGTTTCTTGGAAGGTATTCAATGAATTCCAGGAATCACGACATACAGAAGTTCAGATAGCTTTATTCAATCATGTTATCTCGGTCACAGCAACCTGCAAAGCATTACTAGATGAGAAACAACAACATGATAAATAACATAATCAATCAAATAATTAAACAGTTAAAAAGCTGATATAGTTGGTAAAAAGCCAATAAAATCATCAAGTGAAGCACAAAATAAGTAAAGCAAAGCAAGAAGACCCTAAAGAAATGGATGTTCACAAAAATGTTTTCCAGTTCAGTTCTGTATTTAAGCCAATAGGCTCAGTGACTTCATATCTCATACTTAATAAAACCTTGTATAATGTTTTACTTTTATTCTCTTCTGTGAGTTTTTGTATTAATTGAGTTACTTTTTAATGTGCTTGTGCCAAGCTTTCAGTATTCTTTTGAAGGTTATCGTGACCAAAATACCAGGAAAGAATAAAGCAATCTGAACTTCAGTTTGTCAGGCTCCGTTTCTAATTCTGGGATGTTTGGCATGGCATTCAATAAATTCCACTCTAGTGACACGTGGGCAAGTGTCTGCTAGTCAATTTCCATTGGGTTCAAAGGGATATCACTTCTTCCTTGGAACCATGGGAGGGAGAAGGAATTTTATAAAAAAGTTGTTTTTTCTTTACTTACCAGGATTGACGTTTACTATATAGCATATTCAAAGGCAAAATAGTGCAGGATTGTAGTCACTCTTCACTTTACCACTTTTTCCTTAAATCCACTACTATCTGACCACTTGGTTAACAACAGGGGATAGTATTATACAGCCAGGGTATATGTCTTAGTGTGTCCTGGTGCCATGGAACTTATTTTCAAAAGGCACAGTCACAGGCTCAAATGACTATCACAAAGCTGCATAGTCACACATTACCCAAACTGATGATGTTACTATAATGGTCAACATGCCTGCAGAAAAAAAAACAAGGATGTTGTTATTAAGTAGATCACAAAGGTTGCTGAAGATCGCATGTATTATTTTATGATTGAAGGTGAAATAATTTCTTCAGTTCGTATAAGATTAGAAGGTTCAAATAATGTTGGACATATAGACACATAAACACGTCAGACTTTTGACATTTTTTATGCAATCACATGATTGCTGAAAGAAGCAAATGCTACATATTTTCTACAGTTACAAAGGTTTTTCTGTTCAGTGAAAAATGTGGGTGTTTGACATTTTGATTAGAGAGTTCAAATACCTAGAAAAACTTTTAATCCAGAATCTGTACTGCTGAAATTAGACCAGACAGATGAAGCGCTGATAAGACATAAACTGGAGCACAGGAAGTTTTTCTGTTAATGCATTGGTTACTGCTTGAGTAGTGGTTACTGTTGTAGCTTTAGGATTCTCATTTTGCATGCTCAGTTCCAGTCTTTTGCAATCTGTCTCTGGACTTTTTTCAGGCAAGGCAATGCAATGCAAGAAGTTAGAAGGACCTTGGAGACAAAGCTATGGCATGGATGGGGATTCAGCAAAGATGAATGGAAGAATTTAAAGGAAATGAATGGGATGAGTAAGACCAATCTCAAACTAAATGGGATAGGTTAATTCAAGCACAAAAAGGAAAATTGGCTAGGCTTAAAATGGCCCTCAAGAGCAGCTTGTCTAGTACCTACCCATGAACTTATAAGATGAGTGGTGGTAAGATGTATAGCTTGAGTCTTAAATTACAAATCTACCAGAAGAGTCAATGTAAAGAAAGAAACATTTCCACAGAGGGTGGACCTAGAGAGATTGCTTCCTAAAAATATGAGGCAAAATAGCAGAAAGCAACCTAAACGAATGTAGGGATCTACTGTTAAAGTCAGCAGGTATAGATGGCATAAATATTTTTTTTCTCCTAATTTTGGAATCACTGATTCAGGCTAACCAAGGTAAATAAATTTGTATGGGAAGACAACAGAAGTTGGAAGTGTCAGCAACAACAGATATAGAAGACATTAGGAGACAGAATGTTTTTAGCTGACCTTTGAAGGGACCCCTATTTGGATCCTTAGCAGAACCTAGGTAGTGAAGGTCATACATGCCATTAGGACTCAAAGTTAATGTATAAAAAGGGAAACGTGGACAAAATTGGTCTATTAGATGAGAATATGTGGAAGAGGTTTCTAGAAGAGTGTGTTCAATAGGCCTGTTGGCTGCAGTATGAATTAATTCATAAAGGCAAAGTTAAAAAGTGGGGTGAATGGTCCACAGCCTTTTCATATTACAGTATAGTAATCAAAGAGAAATCCATGTCCAAACACTCATGCTCATCTTCTATGTCAGGATAGGCAAGAGGTTCAGATGCAATCTGCAGGAATTAAGAGGGTAGCTTGTCAACATATAGGGAGCAAGGTTTAAGTTTAGAGAGTAATGACTTTACATAGTTAGTTGATACTGCTTTTACAGAGAAGGACTTAGGAGGGGTTGGAAGAGGTATAGAGTTTGTGGGGGTGCTAGTTTTGTTTCGGGGGGAATTTATTATGGAGGTTATTGAGTTTATAAAATGATTGTTCAATTTGCTGGCTAAGTCTTCAGGTGTTGCATTGGGACATGCGTTAGGAAAGGAAGGGTTTCCTGGATGAAGAGTCTGTTTAATAGAGCTCCAGAATTTCTTTGAGTCTGATTTAAGAGCAGAAGGAGGGTTGGCATAGAAGTTTATTTTGTCATAATGGATGATTTTTTGATTTTATATCTGAGTTCTTTATATTTCTGAAGAAGAGAAGGGGTCCTAGTTTTAGTCCACATTTTCCAAATCCTATCCCGGACTTTCATGAGGGTTCTAGTAGATTTAGTGAGCCAGAGCAGTATTAGATTTGATTCTATTTATTTTATTTATTATTTTATTTTATTTTTTATTTATTTTACATTTGTTGACCGGGCTAGTCCAGCTGGATCAATTTCCATTTTCAGTGGAGGCCCGGGGAGAAAAGCTCCAAGATTAAAACAAGGTTATAGAAATTAAACATTTACAATTAATGCCTATGACACAGACAGTGAGCAACAATGCATACATATTTGTCTAGATCAAGTAATAAAAAACACATAGTGCCATCTACGTATTGAGAAAGGCATTAATTTCTTACAGTACAATTATGTGATGATGGGGTATTACATAGTTTAAAATTTATATACATAGTTATAAAAGACATATTTTAAACCCCTTTTTTTTTTAGAAAGATTGCAGTGTTGATATAAGGAAATATGATAGTAAAAAGAAGTAAGTAGATTAGTCAGGATTGGTACAAGAGCAGAGCCAGAAGTTGTTCAGGTGTAAAAGAAGTTGTTTTTTAAAAATATGAAAGGAGGCTAGAGAGGTAATGTGTGAGGGGAGGTTATTCCATATTTTGCCTACTGAGTTGGAGAAAAGGCAGTTACCTGCAGAATTTGTAATTCTAGTTGTGTTGACTTGTAGCTTTTCGGCGGAGCGCAACTGTTTCAAGTTATTATAAGGAGTCAAGAGGTTGCTAAGAGCAGGTGTCTTTGATGGTTGATATAGAATGTTATGTGTTATTAAGAGTTGTTGATAGGTGAGCTTGTTAGGAAGTTCCAACCAGTGTAAGTGTTTTAGGTTTAGACAGTGGTGAGTTCTATACTGGGATGCTGTAGCAAAATGAGCTATATTGTGGTAGGATGTAGTCAGTTTCCTTAGGTTGCTTTTAGATAGATTAGTGTAAATAGAGGAAGCATACAGTAGGGTAGAGATAAGATGTGATTGTGCCAAGGTGGTCCGTGCTTCGGGTGTAAGGAAGGGTTTAATTCTGTACAGTGAACCAATCTTTTTATTAACTGCTTTTATAGTGCTATTGATGTGATTATCATAGTTAAGGTTATTATCAATAGTAACACGAAGCAGTTTGGTAGTAGAGTCGGGGGAGATGTGGGAATTATCACTTGTAGTAATAGTGAAGTTTAGTTGAGAAGATTTGTGGGTAGGTGAGAATAGTAATAGTTTTGTTTTCTTGGGGTTGAGGAGAAGACATCTTTTTGAAAACCACTGTTCAATGGTTGAAAAGGTAGATTGTGTAAGTGACTGGAGTTCAGATTGAGTGGAAGCTGTGCAAATAATGGTAGAATCATCTGCATATTGTATACAGGTAGTGTTTTGGATAGATGATTGGAGATCATTAATAAAGATAGAGAATAATTGTGTGACGATGAGCAAGGGAGTTAAGAATGTTTAGGAATGTAGTGTTGAAGGAGTGGACAGCTTCATCTAAAGGAAGAGTGGTGAGGTAAGACCAGTTAATTTTGGAGAGTTGGTGAATAAAGGAGTTAGGACAGAAATGAGAAAGTGAGTGTGTGGTAATAAATTTGTTAGGTTTGGTAAAGTGGGGAGTATGTCTGGTAACTGTTATAGGGCAGTGGTCACTAAGGACATTTAGAAGGGTTTGAGAGTTATGATAGTTTTGAGGGTGGGAGACCAATATCCAGTCAAGAACAGAGCTAGTTAGGTGAGATTTATTAATGTAGGTTGGGGTTGTGATTAGCTGCTCAAACCCATGTAGATTTATACAGGAAGTAGTGTTGGGAGCTTGTATTGTAAGCCAATCAATATTTACATCTCCCAGTATAATTATTTCATTGTGGATGGTATGTGAGAGGTGAGATAGGATGTTCTCAAGTATGTTAATATTATCACCAGGAAAAATATAGATTGCTGCGACAGTTATGGTATTGAAACTGTTAAGTTTGAAGTTGGTCAGTAGGAGTTCAGCTGGTGAGAAGGAGAGTAAGTCTAGTGTGGGACTGATTTGGGAGAGACAATTGGAGTAGAGTATGGAGACTTGTCCTCCTTTTCTTTTAGGTCGATCTAATTTAAGGATATTATAGCCAGGAGGGATGATTTCACTATCCAGATGGTGTGGTTTTAACCATGTTTCAGTTAGGGTAACAATGTCAGGAGTATAGTTAGCTATCCAAGCATGGAGTTCTTGAACTTTATTTACAAGGCTCCTGACGTTGATAGAGCAGAATTGTACTTGTTTTTGTGGGTTGGAAGGTTTAGATACAGGGGGGTTATTGTTCGGGGTAGTGCCTGTAGGGCCTGGGTTATGATGAATGTCACCAGATAGAAGTAGAGGTTTGTATGGGGTCTTAATTTGAGTAAGTAGACTTTGTTTTTTGTTTTAAAGGGGACGGGGGGTATTTTTATTTTAGGAATGGGAGTGGTGGGGGTAAGGATGCAGGGACAGATTAGTAGATAGGGTTGTGGTGTAGTATTTGACTTAAGAGTGGTGTCTGAGGGATGGATATAGGGAGTAGGTAATTGTGAATGATAGGAGGTGAGGTGATAGAGTATAAGGAGTAGAGAAGGTAAGAGTACTGTGTGAGTTGTAAGAGACATGTCACTTTATGGGATGTAGAACAGAGGATGAGAGGAAGGGGTGGGAGTAAGGTATAGTAGTCTTTGATAGTGGATAGTAGGTAAGTGTGGGGAGGAGCAAAAGAGGGAGGTAGTATGAGAACAGGAAGTAGAGGGGTGGGGGATTTGGGAGGAAGTGAGGGGGTGTGGTTGTATGGATAGGTATAAAGGTAATGATATTGGGGTGGGAGGGGATCGAAGTGAGCGAAGCGAACAGAATGGAGCTACATCTTCCAGATAGAACTTAGCTAAAAAAAACTATCAGCTAGTCCAGGGACACTTACTAGAGATGCTACACCTGGACGGCTTTCAGCTGCAATTAGAGCAAATATGGCATCCAGCATTTTTAAAACCTTTGGTGTGTTGTACCTGAGCAATCACTTGGGGGGGTGGGGGAAGGGAGGGAAACCATCAATTGGAATTTAAAGTTGCAGGGGAGAATCCAAGGCACTCTGCTAACCTAGCTAATTATCAAAGGACAGCCAAGGAAATAAGGTAAACATACAGGCACCCTTGTTCAAGGACTGGAAGGTTTCTCCAAGAAAAACTATATGTAGGAGTACACCACAGGTAGAAGTTGTATGCTGCTTACTAGTCTGCAATGGCAGATTTTATTCTCTTTTATATTTGTATTCCCTTTTTCTCATTGTTTGCTGCACACAATGAAACTAAAGATAAAAGCAGCTGGAGAATTTGGACCTCTGGTGTTTAGTGAAGAACAAGTATTGAGGAGGAGGGACTGAAGGCTATGACTATTGAGAGGGGCTAAATCCCTTAACATACAACAAATTATCAACAGTTAAATGGATGAAAGGGGTGGGGGTGGGCTAAGGGGAAGAAGGTTTGCAGCTGTTGCCCCTGGGGTATGCACTCTAGCTGACTGTAACGGATTTTAACAAGGCAGAACAGTAGTCACAAAAGCTGGCACCTACACTACACAGGTAGCAACAACAAGGTTCCTGGAGTTAAACCTGGGGGTGCAGTCTATTTTTGGACGATTGTTGGTTGGGGTATTCTTTGTTTTTAGCTGGAGTGAGAGGATTCCTTGCTCACACAAGTGGGGGGGAGGCAAAGCGATCAGGTCCTCGGTGGCTACTACACAAGTGGCAACAACAAGGTTCCTGGAGTTAAAACTGGGGCCGCAATCTATTTTTGAATGATTGCTGGTTAGAGTTTTCTTTGCTTTTAGCTGGAGTGAGAGGATTCCTTGCTCACACAAGTGGGGGGGGGGGCAAAGTGATCAGGTCCTCAGTGGCTATTACACAAGTAGCAACAACAAGGTTCCTGGAGTTAAACCTGGGGCTGCAGTCTATTTTTGGATGATTACTGGTTAGAGTTTTCTTTGCTTTTAGCTGGAGTGAGAGGATTCCTTGCTCACACAAGTAGGGGGGGGGGCAAAGTGATCAGGTCCTCAGTGGCTACTACACAAGTGCCAACAACAAGGTTCCTGGAGTAAAACCTGGGGCTGCAGTCTATTTTTGGATGATTGCTGGTTAGAGTTTTCTTTGCTTTTACCTGGAGTGAGAGGATTCCTTGCTCACACAAGTGGGGGGGGGGGGCAAAGCAATCAGGTCCTCAGTGGCTACTACAAAAGTGGCAACAACAAGGTTCCTGGAATTAAACCTGGAGCTGCAGTCTATTTCTGGATGATTGCTGGTTAGAGTTTTCTTTGCTTTTAGCTGGAGTGAGAGGATTCCTTGCTCACACAAGTGGGGGGAGAGGGGCCCAAAGCAATCAGGTCCTCAGTGGCTACTACATAACTGGCAACAACAAGGTTCCTGGAGTTAAACTTAGGGCTGCAGTCAATTTTTGGATGACTGCTGGTTAGAGTTTTCTTTGCTTTAAGCTGGAGTGAGCGGATTCTTTGCCCACACAAATGGGGGGGGGGCAAAGCAATCAGGTCCTCAGTGGCTACTACACAAGTAGCAACAACAAGGTTCCTGGAGCTAAAACCTGGAGCTGCAGTCTATTTTTGGATGATTGCTGGTTAGAGTTTTATTTGCTTTTAGCTGGAGTGAGAGGACTCCTTGCTCACACAAGTGGTGGGGGGGATCCAAAGCAATCAGGTCCTCAGTGGCTACTACACAAGTGGCAACAACAAGGTTCCTGGAGTTAAACCTGCGGCTGCAGTCTATTTTTGGATGATTGCTGGTTAGAGTTTTCTTTGCTTTTAGCTGGAGTGAGAGGATTCCTTGCTCACGCAAGTGGTGGGGGGAGGACCCAAAGTGATCCGGTCCTCAGTGGCTACTACACAAGTGGCAACAACAAGGTTCCTGGAGTTAAACCTGGGGCTGCAGCCTATTTTTGGATAATTGCTGGTTAGAGTTTTCTTTGCTTTTAGCTGGAGTGAGAGGATTCCTTGCTCACACAAGTGGGGCTGCAGTCTAGAAAAATGCATTTATCAACAAATCTTTGGCCCTTCCACCAACTTTTCTAATTATAGACCAATCACCATTCTCTCTGCATTAGCCAGAATCTTAGAAAAATGCATGAACAAACAAATCCTTAGTCACTTCCTTGAAAATAACATTATATCAATTACTCAACATGGTTTCTGACCTAGACATAGTGAAAACCTGCTCTTATAAACTTCACAAATACTGTGAATCTCCTCAAAAATAATGGTCAATTCATAGGTTCATAGGTTCATAGGTAGGTACAAGGCTATCAGCCCTGGGGCCTATACAAGCCCAGCCAAAAAGGTACGCTGGCTTTTGCCACCCAAGAAAATTATTTTCTTGTGCCACTGTCGAGCAGAGCCACAAAGGTGATCCCCGGGGTGAATTTCCTATTTCCCATCCAATCATCAAGATTTTTCTTGAAGAGTGCTAATGAGGAGCTTTGTTTGATATAGATAGGTAGTTTATTCCAGAGTATGGGAAGTCACTGGGACAGGAATCTATCCCTCCGGCATGTTCTGTTTATTGTGGTGACAAGGATTAGGTCCCTAGAGTGTGTAGCACGGAGGGATTGGGATTTCTTTAAGTGGAGCATGTCCAACTGCTCTGGGTTTGACATAGCTTTGTATATTAGGCAGAGATCACCTCTAAGTAGGCAATATGCGACAGAGTAAAGCTAGAGTTTTTTGAGACGGTCTGCGTAGGGCATCTGTTTGAGGCCGGTAATCCTCTTTGTGAGGTATTTCTATGGCCATTCCAGTTGTTGTAGATGTCTTGTGAGGTACATACCAAAAGGGGCATTGTACTCTATAATGGGTCTGAGTAACGAGTAGAGGGGAACAATGACCTTTTTTTCTGGATGAGAAACCTTTTGTGATGAGGTGTGCCATGTAGAAGGATTTCCTGACTACTGTGGCGATGTGATTATCAAAGGAGAGACTACTGTCTACCTGTGTCCCAAGGTCTCTTATCACACTTTCGGTGTTAAGTATACTACCGCCTATGTTTTTACCAAAGGGGATGACAATGCACTTTTTGGCATTGAGCTTGAGGCCATGGCTTTGACACCAGGCATCTGTCTCAGTGACGGCCCTTTTGTAGGATGTCCACATCGTTAGGAGTTTCGATTATGGCTCCTAGTTTGCATTCATCTGCGAACTTCATTAGCCAAAGACCTTCTGTGTTAGTCTGTACTTCAGAGAAGTAGATACCAAATAGGAGAGGACCCAGGACTGAACCCTGTGGTACTCCACTTCTCACTGGTCTGAAGTCTGATTTGGAGTCTGCTACTTTCACAGTGTGGGTTCTGTCAGTGAGCCAGTTGGCAACCCATCTTGTGACATAGGGATTTATACCTAGTTTAGTGAGTTTATCTATAATTCCAGAGTGGGGGATGGTGTTGAAAGCCTTGGCAAGATCTAGATAGGCTGTGTGAACCACCTTACCCTTGTCTACGGCTTTGGTGACTGCATCAATGAAGTCTATCAGGTTTAGGAGACATGATTTGCCTTTTACAATCTCAAACTGGGTGGGATCCAGAGTTTGGAGATTACCAATGCCTTTGTTTATAAGTTCCATGATGATACGTTCCATGGCCTTGCAGACCAGGCTCTTCAGGCTAATGGGGAGGTAGTACCCGGGGTCTGTGGTGGCTCCCCCCTTGTGGAGTGGGATAACCGTTGCTGTGCACCATTCAGCAGGCACAAAGCCTGAGGTGATGCTATGATTGAACATGGTACTTAGGTGGGGTACCAGTTTGTTCTGTAGTTCATGTAGAACGCAGCCTGGGATGTTGCCTGGTCCCATGGATGCTGTGTTCTTGGCTTTGGAGAGTGTGGTTTTTACCTGTGTAGCCGTGATTACAGGAACTTTGCATTCTTCCGGTATAGAGATGGGCTCTTTAGGGGGTGTGAGAGCGGTAAAGTTAGCACTAAACCTATCTGCCAGGATGTTGGCAATATCAGTTGGATCTGTATATTTAGTGCCATTGTGCTGTAACTCAGAGCAGATCTGAGTGTTGCCATTGAGATTCTTGACATAGCTATAGAATGCTTTGTGGTTGTCTTTAGAATCAGTGGTGATTTTGTTTTCGTAACTAGCTTTGGAGGATTTTATCAGGGATCGCAGCTTCTTAGTGAGGCTGACCAGGGAGCTCCTCCACTCGTGGGATTTTACTCTCTTTTGCAAGAGCTTCTTCTTTCTCTGCATCCTTCTTTGATATATCGAAAGATTTTGACACAGTATCACATCAAGTACTCTTAAACAAGCCTGCCTCATATAATCTCAGTAGCACATCCCTAATTCTCTCTAACCTTCAACAAGCCACTAAATGGGATAACCATCTCTCCCCCATTCTACCCCCAATTGTTGGAGTTCTCCAAGGCTCCATCCTAGGCCCCCTTCTTTTTATTATTTTTACCAATAACCTCAGTACCTCCACAAACCTTGCTTCTGTAATCCAATATGCTGATGATGCCTGTCTAATCTGTTCTAGCCCCTCCATTACGGAACTACAAGATAAAACTCAAAATGCCCTCCAAGACATAGAAAATTACCTATCTCACTATCAACTCATATTAAACCCCAACAAAACCAAGTGTATGGTCTTCAGTGGTACTAGTGCAAAAAACACCCCATCCTCTCCCACCATTTTTTCTAATGGCACAAAAATTGAACCAGTCGAACATACTAAACATTTAGGTGTTACTCTTGGCAACTGTCTAGAATTCGATAAACATATAGCACTGACAATAAAAAAAGTCCATATAAAACCTGGTGCGCTATACATGGGTAAACCCTATCTAACCAACTAAGCTAGAATATCCACAGCCAGATCCTACCTCCTATCTACACTGCTTTACTATTACCAAATCTTTACCAGCCTATGTAAATCAGATTTGCACAACCTCAAAACTTGTTATAAGAAAATAGGCAAATTCACCTCAAACCTACCTTACAAATCACATCACTGCTCTGCTCTTCACCATCTTAAATGGATCAAAATACCCAACTTACTAACTCTAAACCAGCTAATAATCACCCATAAAGTCATCCACAAACCTGACAATTGCCCTGCTCTCACTGACCTGGTACAACCATATACAAACCTCAGGTCCCTTAGATTATATGACAAATGTATGCTCAATGTAACTAAATCTCTGAACCATACTCATTTAAAATATCCAAAACCTGGAACTCTCTTCCTCAGCATATTCTAACTAATCCCAATAGTCACATGTTCAAAACAACTACTAAAAGAATACTACTCTAAACAATGGCTATGTTCCTGCACATCCCTAGACTGATCTGTCATCTCTCTACACTCTCCTTTTTCTTTACTAACAATAGACTGCTATGCATTAATAGCATTTACTTATGCTTATGAGATTATTGGCCCCTATCTTGTGACTGTTTAATAATATTTTTTTATATGTGTTCTACAAATATGGCTTAGATGTTCTCAGGAATCTTCTTTACTGTGTGCTGCCTAGTTGTATTATTTTAACCATACGTAATGCTTAGTGTGTAGCTTTTACTATGTAAGTAATGTTTTTTTGTTTTTTCTTCATGTCAGTGTAAATCATTATGTAGTGTATATTGAAACTTTTCTCATGTTACTCTACATCATTATGTAGTGTATTTATGGAGCTTTTTTCCCCAGGTCTCCACTGACAATGGGCTCCTGGCCCAGTCAGACACTACCTGCTAAACAAATGTAAAATAAATAAATAAATGACTAGGCTTGAAAAGGCCCCTAGGGCCATTAGCCTTGTAATCACCTATGAACTACATAATCAACATACTAATGTCACCAGTAATTTAAAAATGACATATATCTTACATCTTCCTTTTTCAGAAGCAAGAATACATGATCTTGTTTAGTTGAATTTTTCAGTACACTTCATTAAAGTCTACAGATTTTGCACACTGTCTGTTTTATCATGTACTAATATTTTTCTATCATTTTTATCACTCTCTGTTTTTTAAACATGGGTTTCTGAGTGATATTCCACATTCCTACCGAAAGCAGGAAGTTATGTGCTATTTTATATTCAGACATTATGCTGAATACATATCCAGATTTTTAAGTGGATTACCTAATTTTCAAGGGCCTTTGTACCTATTTTCAATGCCTGCAGGTTGACAGGTATGCCTGTAGGGTGTTTCTCTTTTCCCATGGTTGTGCTAGCATTGGAGTTAAAATATATAAGCAAGCAGGTGTGGAAGTGAAGCCACATACATGGAGGGGTGCAAGGGGACTGTATCTGCAAACAATGTTTTTACATGTTGCTACTCCCAGATATAGCAGGTGTACTTTTTGTTGACTTTGACTCACCCAGTAAGCTATCAGTGGATTTTGCAATGTCTTGTCATATGCCTCGCCTAGTTGTGCCAAGTAAAACTTTCATTCGTAGCAGCAATCTGCTTTTCAGTGAGTGATGATACTCTGAATCTGGTCCAGTGAATGAATTCAGATCAGTAGTAGCTCTGCAACATCATTGAGGTTATATTACTTAAGGATGTGCAGGGTTGATAGCCTCTTGATGTTGCTATGGTTGCAGTTTAATTGTGTTCACTGGGAATGGCTCTTTATGTTGACATTCACTGAAAGGTGATTTTCTGCTAGTGACTTGAACTGATTCAATAGATAGATAGATAGATAGATAGATAGAAAGATTGATTTACTTACCTTTATTGAAAGACACTAATATCAACATGAATAATATAGACACCAAATGAATGGCATTATGCACATAGACACATTACTATATATATGATTGTCACATAACTGAGCAAATGCTCAAAAGAGTACATACAGAAAAAACACCATCAGCTAATTATACATACCAACTCTAAGATTACACAGCAATGAGTTAAGGGTATATTCTCAGACCCCCCTGTAATGCGATCACACACAGAAGGCAATTGGCAGGCTGAAAAAGTAGTCTGTAACAGTGTTTCCTCTTCTGATGTGGTCCAACATACCATTCAAGGTTTCTGTATTGTACAAAAATATCTATAGTGGTGTATAACCCAAACCAATTTCTTAAATGGCAGTCCCTTCATAGTTTCTCATCCAGAAAACATAGTCATACAGGATGCTTCCTTCCTTTCTTCCTGGGATGCAAAAGACTTTGTCATGGTCATCTGGTCATAAATTATAACTTCACATCAATATTATAGGGATGAATGCAGTCATTCTTTCTCTACAGGTGCAGCAAGAGTCGCTAAGACAGGCACATTTCCATTTAGGTGTACATTATGACAGCTGTCTTTTTTAATTTCTCCAAATATTTGGGGTTTCTAATACCATGATGGTAATGGACCCCATTCCTAAATCAAAGTACAATTAAAGTTTATAAAATTAGTATTGTTTCAATCTTTGATGTGAGCCAAAAGTGCTCTTCGCAGCACCCGCAATGTGCCCAGTAATGACTCCTTCTGAGGTTACATGTATTGGTAACATATCTTAATATGATTGTAGATTCTTTATTATAAGACCCGTTGATCCTACTTCTATTGGAACTGTCTTGGTATCTTTCTTCCACATTGCTTTCATTTCTGCCTGTAGATCCTGATATTTTATGACTTTGTGCCTCTTTGTACGCAAGACACTGTAGTCACTGGGTGTGGTGATTTCAATGATCAATGCTACTTCTGTCTTCTTCTCATGGACCACTATATCCAGTTTTCTAGCAACTATCTTGTGAACTATTGGTAATGAGTGATTCCATGTGATGTAAACTTCATCATTTTCTGTGATGCTTTGTGACTCATGTTTCCAGTGTTTTTCAGCCACTTCACTACCCTAATGTTTGCACAATCCCCAGTGCAACATTCTCGCCACATTATTATGCCTTTCAGTACACAGTCCTTCTGCCATTAGTATGTCACACCGAGCAATGAGGTATGCAACTGTTTCCAATTCTTTTTTACAAAACCTACATTTGTCTATTTATCCCATATGTTCATTGGACTTTGTAAACCAGTGTGTACATAGTCCACTATCTTGGGCTACCACTATTAACCTTTCATCTCTTGGTTTGAATTCACCTCTCCTTAACCATTCCTGTGTTCATTCTTGATCAACATGAGGTTCTTAGAGAAGTTTTCTATACTTGCAACTATATTTATGCATTTTCCACATTTCTTGCCTTATCATGCGGTCCTTCACCTTATATTCTTTCTTTTGTTTTTTGACACAATCAGTTGCTGCCGGATTTTTATCTACTTGTGGTTTGATTTCCATTCCTGCTTGATGATGAAATGCTTCTGCTAGATCTTAGATTTATTCTCCTTATGTTTCAAAACTTTCACTACATTTACACCTTATGAGTTCAGCAGATATGTGTGGAGTCCCACGATTGCAGAGCTATACATTTAATCAATTTCAAGGAGGCCCATCCCTCCTTTGGAATGGAGAATATATAATCTCGGTATGCACTCATTTTTATAAATCATTTGGTGAGCATGAAGCATCCTTCTTGTTTTCCTGTCTAATCTATCCAACACATTTTGGGGTCAGTCAATCACTCCAAAACTGTTTGTTAAGACAGGCAGAGCAAATTGGTTTATAGATTGGATTTTGTTCCTAGATGTCAATACTGTTTTCAGGATTAATTTAAGTCTTCTGAAATATTCCGTACTAAGTTTTATTCATATTTGTTTGTGTTTTATTGTTAATCATTCATCAATTCCCAGGTATGTATACACTCCCTCTTGCTCAAATTCTTTAATATCACATTCTTGTCCCAAACTGATGTTTTCTTGGTGCTACAGTTTTCCTGCTTTAAAGGTTGCTTTTGCACATTTATCAAGACCAAATGACATTCTTATGTCATCTGAAAAAGTTTTGACAACTTGCAGTTGTAATTTCAGTTCCTCATCTGATGAGCTATACAGTTTTAAATCATCAACACTGAGAAGATGATAAGTCTTTACACTTTGTTGTTTTCTAGGAGCCAAATTATAGCCATGGTCTAAGCTGTTAAGTAGACAGCTTAATGGGTTAAGGGCAAGGTTATGGTAGTGGTGTACTGTAAGAACTGTATTATTACTCCCTCTGCAGGGAGGGCATGAAAGTGTCACAGTAGTCTTTAAAACTAAAAAAGATTTATCTTCAGTTCACTGTTCAGGGAAATCCAAATGCCTGGTGTTTAGGCTAAACAAATTAACCTTGATGCCTCTGTAAGTAATCCCTAGGTACCATGACTGTGAAAAAATGACATTCAAGTAGTGTTGCCCCATCTGTGCTTCCTGTCTTTCACATGAGCAACAAAGGTCAGAGATATTCTTCTTGGTTCCTTACTCAAGTATCAGGAGCTAAGACACATTGACAGAGGCAAAACAAATGAACACAGTAATTAGGACTGTCAATAGAGATCCATGTGATATAACAGAAATAAATGGGATTCATTACTGTGCAGCCAAATTAATAATAGATGAAACCCTATGACAAGAATGCAGGTTAGTAAGGGAAAGGATGGGGAGAAATCAAATATCATCATGGAAGTATCAAATAGAGAAAGGTATAAAGCAATTAAGACAAGAAGAGTCATTGTTAGAAAGGTATAGAAGAGGGAACAGATCAACAAAATTACTCAGAAAGATAGATGTGATAAAAGCAATGCACGGTATTATAATGGATCAGGATTTATTGTGCGCTATCACAAATAATAAACGAAAAGTATCAGCACAGACAGAAAAACTTAGAAGATACATAAATAAATATAAAGGAAAAGTACAAAATAAGCAATTAATTGATGACCTAAAAAAAGTTTTATAGAGGATTGGGAAACAAGGTAAAAGTAATTGAAAGACCACCAAAAAAGAAAGAAATACATTTTGGAGAAATATTTATGAAGATATTGTGGAACATAATTTCTTCTTCTTCTTTCGGCTTTTCCTGGTTAGGGGTCGCCACAGCGGATCACCTGTCCGCTCATGATTGGCAGTAAAGTTTTACGGTGTCGAGTTGCCAGCCCAGCACCCAACCTTCCACAGAAGGCATACACATGCACGCAGTCATGCCTGGGGCCAATTTACAGTGTTCAATCCAATTACAGCATGTCTTTGGGATATGGGAGGAAACCAGAGCACCCGGATGAAACCCACGTAACAACAGGGAGGACATGCAGACTCCACACAGAAGGCACCCCAGCTGAGGATCAAACTGGAGAACCTCTTGTGTAAAGTGACAACGCTAACCGCTGCACCACCATGACTGCCCATATACTGTGGAACATAACAAAGATGCTAAATGGATAAAAGAAAAAAAAGAAAGAATAAGAAGTTCAAATGTACATAATATGAAAAGGGATGAAGTAACAGCCAGAGAGATTGAAACAAAGTTAAGAAAGGCCTCTAACTGAAAACCCCCAGGCCCAGATGCAATAACTAACTTCAACGTCTTTGCATGAAGATTTAGCTATTAGTTAGAACTATTTATACGTGAACCCCAAACAGACACCAACAACAGGAAAAACAATGCTCCTACTTCTTATCTACTGCCTTCCTTATTATATGGAGCCCCCTGCTAACTAACCTATCCTCCTCTATTTCCTACAAACTAGATAACTGCTATAATAAATTCTCAAACTTTGCTACAAAATCTAAACCTTCTATCCATCACTGCCTTACCCTAAGATCCCTAAAGTAGCTTGAACTCCCAAACTACTTAGACTTCCTCCAACTCACCACTGCACATAGACTTGTATATCACCCAACTAAATGTCCAGCACTAACTAATATCCTCCCCCCTTTCACCCCCAATCGAACTCTCAGATCTGAGCATCAAAACCTAATTGCTATCCCCAAACCCAAATGTACAGCAGGCCAACTTCTGTCTCTCTAGGCAAAAAATGGAATTACCTTCCTCCCTCTCTAAGAACAATCCCAAACTTAGAAACTTCAAAACTCAGCTTACCAAACACCTGGCTACAAAATGGAAATGCAATTGCCACCATCCAACCTAATCTTCATTAGTCCATTCCCCTGGGGGGGGTTTCCTACTCTGGTTCCTAAGCCCTCAACAACTCTCCTTTCGCTATGCTCCTGGGGGTTTTCCCCCTCAGGTTCCTAAGATCTCAATAACTCTCCTTCTGCTATGCTCCCATGAGCATTTTCTAAGCTCTCCCTTCTCCATTAGCTATCAATAACTATCAATTCAATAACAATAGCTATCGATAACCTCAATAACTCTCCCTCAGCTATGCTCCCACAAGCATTTTCTTTGCTCTCCTTTCTCTGTTAGCTGCTTATTTCTTATGGTTCAACATTGTAAATATTGTATATAGCTTTCCATTACTAATTTATTTTCTGAAATTGTGCATGTAAAGTGTATCCTCATTTTACTTAAAAGTATGTATATAAAACATCTTCTCACACTCACCACAACTTCATCCAACTCACTCCAAAATTTCTCTTTCTCATCCATCGCACACCCAACTATGCTCCACAAGTTGGGTGTGTGATGGATGAGAAAGAGAAATTTTGGAGTGAGTTGGATGAAGTTGTGGTGAGTGTACCCAAGGGTGAGAGACTAGTGATTGGAGTGGACTTTAATGGGCATGTTGGTGAAGTGAACAGAGGGGATGAGAAAGTGATGGGTAGGTATGGTGTTAAGGAGAGGAATGCAGAAGGTCAGATGATTGTGGATTTTGCGAAAAGGATAGACATGGCTGTGGTGAATATGTATTTTAAGAAGAGGGAGGAGCATAGGGTGACGTACAAGAGTGGAGGAAGATGCACACAGGTGGATTATATCCTATGTAGGAGGGCCAGTCTGAAGGAGATTGGAGACTGTAAAGTGGTAGCAGGGGAAAGTGTAGTTAAGCAGCATAGAATGGTGGTCTGTGGGATGATGTTGGTGATCAAGAAGAGGAAGAGGAGTGTGAAAGCAGTGCCAAGGATTAAATGGTGGAAGTTAAAAAAGGGTGATTGTGAAGTGGAGTTTAGGGAAAAGTTAAGACAGGCACTGGGAGGCAGTGGAGAGTTACCGAATAGCTGGGTAACTACAGCAGAACTAGTAAGGGAGACTGATAGAAAGGTGCTAGGTTTGACATCTGGACAGAAGAAGGAGGACAAGGAGACCTGGTGGTGGAATGAGGAAGTACAGGAGAACCTCTGGCTGGCGAAGAAGAAGTGGTATTGTCAAAGAGATGAAGAAAGTAGACATGAGTATAAGGAGATGAGGCGCATGGCAAAGAGAGTGGTGGCGAAAGTTAAGGATAAGGCGTATGGAGAGTTGTATGAGAGATTGGACACTAAAGAGGGAGAAAAGGACCTGTACCAATTGGCTAGACAGAGAGACAGAGCTGGGAAAGATGTGCAGCAAGTAAGGGTGATAAAGCATAGTGAGGGAAAGGTACTCACACGAGAGGAGAGTGTGTTGAGTAGATGGAAAGAGTGTTTTGAGAGGCTGATGAATGAAGAGAATGACAGAGAGAGAAGGTTGGATGATGTGGGGATAGTGAATCAGGAAGTGAAACAGATTAAGCAAGGAGGAAGTAAGGACAGCTATGAAGAGGATGAAGAATGGAAAGGCTGTTGGCCCAGATGACATACCAATGGAAGCATGGAGGTGCTTAGGAGAAATGGCAGTGGAATTTTTAACTAGATTGTTTAATGAAATTTTGGAAAGTCAGAGGATGCCTGAGGTGTGGAGAAAAAGTGTTTTGGTACCTATTTTTAAGAATAAGGGTGATGTGCAGAGCTGCAGTAACTACAGAGGGATAAAATTAATCAATCACAGCTTGAAGTTATGGGAAACAGTAGTAGAAGATAGATTAAGAAGGGAGGTGATGATTAGTGATCAGCAGTATGGTTTCATGCCAGGAAAGAGCACTACAGATGCAATGTTTGCTCTGAGAGTGTTAGTGGAGAAATACAGAGAAGGTCAGAAGGAGTTGCATTGTGTCTTTGTAGACTTGGAGAAAGCATATGACAGGGTGCCTAGAGAAGAGTTGTGGTATTGTATGAGGAAGCCGGGAGTGGCAGAGAAGTATGTAAGAGTGGTACAGGATATGTACAAGGGTAGTGTGACAGTGGTGAGGACTGCAGTGGGAGTGACAGATCCATTTAAGGTGGAGGTGGGATTACATCAAGGATCAGCTCTGAGTCCTTTCTTATTTGCAGTGGTGATGGACAGGTTGACAGATGAGATCAGACAGGAGGCCCCATGGACTATGATGTTTGCAGATAACATTGTGATCTGTAGTGAGAGTAGAAATCAGGTTGGGGAGACTCTGGAGAGGTGGAGATATGCTCTAGAGAGCAGAGGAATGAAGGTCAGCAGGGCTAAGACAGAATATATGTGTGTAAATGAGAGGGAGGGTAGAGGAATGATGAGGATGCAGGGAGTAGAGTCGGTAAAGGTGGACGAGTTTAAGTACTTGGGATCAACAGTTCAGAGTAATGGTGAATGTGGAAGAGAGGTGAAGAAGAGAGTACAGGCAGGGTGGAATGGGTGGAGAAGAGTGTCAGAAGTGATTTGTGATAGACGGGCACCAGTAAGAGTGAAAGGGAAGGTCTACAAGAGGGTAGTGAGACCAGCTATGTTATATGGGTTGGAGACAGTGGCATTGACAAAAAGGCAGGAGTCAGAGCTGGATGTGGCAGAGTTAAAGATGTTAAGATTTGAACTCGGTGTGACTAGGATGGATAGGATTACGAATCAGTATATTAGAGGGTCAGCTCATGTTGGACAGTTTGGAGACAAAGCAAGAGAGACGAGATTGCATTGGTTTGGACATGTGCTGAGGAGGGGTGATGGGTATATTGGGAAAAAGATGCTAAGGATGGAGCTGCTAGGTAAGAGGAAAAGAGGAAGGCCTAAGATAAGGTTTATGGATGTGGTGAGAGAGGACATGCATGCGGTTGGTGTGACAGAGCAAGATGCAGAGAATAGGAAGAAATGGAAAGAGATGATCCGCTGTGGCGACCCCTAACGGGAAAAGCAGAAAGATGATGATGACCTAATACCTGAGTGTGCACACTAAAGAAAATGTATAAACAATAAGTCCACACTCAATGCTTTTCTGCTTATTATGCATATTTTCAAGGTACTTACTTGTAACTGTTTCCATATTATGTAACACTGACTTCGGTGTATTTCTCTACCTTATCTGTATTATGTATCTTGAGATTTTCTCCCCAGTCCTCCACTGAAAACAGGTCACTCTGACCCAGTGGACTTCCCTGGTAATCAAACTGGAAATAAATAAATAAATAAATAAATAAAATAAAACTTGCAAGCTACCCTAAAAAATATAGATCAGTAACATGACTTTCAACGATGTATAAGCTATACATTGGTATTGATACCTACAGAGTTTACAGTCATTTATAGGAAAACTCAATTATGGTAATAGAACAAAATGGTAATAAAAGAAAGTCATATGGAACAAAGGGTCATTTGTTGTTAAATAAAGTCATAGTGGAGAACTGTAAAAAGGGGAAGAATCTAAATATTGCATCACATGGGATCATCCATTACCAACAGTTCAAAAGACAGATGCAAGAAAACCAGATATAGTGGTCCATGAAAAGAAGAAAAAAGTAGCATTCATCATTGAAATCGCTACACCCACTGACTACAGTATGTTGCATACAAAGATTAAATTCAACTGTTTCTTTCATCTCAACAGTTATAAAATATCAGGATTTGCAGTCAGAAACAAGAGCAATGTGGAAGAAAGATACCCATAGAGTTCCAATGGTGGTAGGAGCAACAGGTCTTATAAAAAAGAATCCACAATCGTATTTAGATATGCTACTGATACAAGTGACTCTGTACGAATTACAGAAGGAGTCAATACTGGGCAAATTGCTGGTGCTGCGAAGAGCACTTCGGGCTGACATCAAACATTGAAACAATACTAATTTCATGAACTTTAATAATACTTTGGCTTAGGAATGGGGTCCATTCCTGTCATGGTGTTAGAAACCCAAAGGATTTGGAGAAATTAAAAAGAAATACAGTCGTGTCATAGAGGCATGCTTTATACTTTTCCATCTGCTTCCACTTATAATGAAGTTTGTTTTTAAACCTAAATAATCAGAACTAATGGTTGATGCTTAATATGTCATACAGATTTTGTTTCCCAGATGTCTAGATCCTCTGCCTTGATGCCCACATCATAAATTCTGATAGTTCCTATACAGTGGGAAAAGTTATCATAATCACCATTTCCTGAAGCTAACAACTTGGCTGATTTAATTATACCAACTGATATGTATGGCTGTATCTTATCTAGCATGACTTCTATCATCTCCACCTACTGATAGCTTTTTATCTCTGAAAAACATTACGGAAAATTTAAAAGATTTTCAACTTGAGATTTCTTTAGGAATTTTAATCCTTTTTCCTCACAGGTAAAACGTCTCGATGCTGATTTTAGATATTCCATTCATTACAATACTTTTAGCTGCTATTTCTATTTTCCGTATAGGCCTATAGTCAGGTCCTTGGTCCCCCTTGATTTGTTTAAGATCCTTATTCAGGATCTTATTCAGCCTCCAATTAGGGAACAGTTCTCTTTGGGTATTTATTTCATATTAGTGAAGATCAGTCTCCCTCATTTGAATTCAGTCACTTTGGGACACTCCAAACTGACGTTTTTAATAAGTTATTATGATCCTCAGTTAACTCAATTAAATAAATTTCTGGGTGACCCTTTCTTACCTGATTTTTCATAAATAAAGCCTTTTCTTGCCTGCCATTTTCCCTTCACGTCTAAAGTATCCACAGTTGCTATTGTTTTAATTGCATGAATGTTACTTTTATTGAAAATACACAAATACTAAACAGTAATCAGCACCCAGGAACAGGGGGCTAATGTCATGACTGCAGCCCAGATGACTAGGTTCATTTAGAATCCAGATGGTGGAGCAGCCAGTAAGGTATGACAGAGGGGTGATGTGCATCTGCTAATCCTATCGAGCATGGTAAGGGGATGTGCAGGAGGAATGCCCATGTCATGGCTTTTGAATGACTGAGATGTTATAAAGTACAAAGTGGTGAGCAATGCAAAAGAAGATGCCATTACCATAGAGGTATACCATCCCTGCATATATTATCTGGCACAGCACAGGTTAGGGTTCACTGAATAAATGTGATCACTCACAATTTGATTTCACTGTGCATTGACTCATGTGGTCATGGGGCAATTCATAACCTATTAGTCATGAGGCTGTACTCCTGGAAAGACAGTCCTCGCTCAGTTAAGGTTAGAAATGGCCAGCCCCATAACTGTGGTAGGCATGGGAAGAATAGAAGATTCAGTGCATTGATCATAGAACTAAACTGTAGCTGAACAAAATAAAACATTTTTTATGTTGAAGGTTTTACCTTTAATACCACCCTTCCATTTAAATATATTCACTGTATTTTAGAAAACCATAGGAAAATGACTTTGCCAGAAAAAAAAATCATCCTCAAACCACATTTGCAGTACTTTACTGCAACAGAGCTTCATTAAATAAACACACACACACACACTTAACCACATTTCAGTAAAACAACATAAAGACAATGAAAATTAATATGAATAAATTGCACAACACTTACATTGAAAACTAACCCACACTAAATGGAATATTATATGTTAATCTGTTAACTCACATTTCTATTTCAGTAGAATTGCATACATGATCTCATCCTCGGAAATAAGTTAGTATGTACATCGCTCAAAAGAAATTGCGATTGACTTTTTCTTTCCTTCACACAAAGGTAAAATGATTACAAACAATGGCTCTCCAAGTATTTTTTAAATTATATTGTCTTCTGTTATGACAACTCCTGCAAAGCTTTCCTAAAGTTCATTCTATCAAGTGCTAGATCTACAGCACAGTTTCTTTCTGTAATGCCTCCGTGGATGATACTTGAGCACCTGTTATCATCTAAAACACTCCGTGGATGATTCCTATTACCTTTTATCTATGCTGTGAGTCCTTAGGGATAAGGGTTTTAAAGCTGACACAAATTATCCCTGCTAAGTTAAAGACTACCTGTGAGGCTGACCAGCTGGAGAGCTTATAGTCTCACACACAAAATAAGCAAAAATTTCAGCAATAAAAGTGAGTCACCCACATTCCCTCTGTCTTCAAACTGTTTATTTAGCATTCACTTTTTTCCAGAACTGCAACACTTGGCAGTATACTACTGCAGATTCAAAACTAGAGGTAGATTTTTTTAACAACCTAGGAATGTTTTGTTTACTAAGCAGCTCTAACAGCTGTGATATCCAACCTTGGGAGGTTGGTATAATGGTTAAGTTGTTTACTTTACAAACAGAAGATGTAGAGTTTGATTCTCACATGAGGTAATTATCTAGGCTTAAAAAGGCCCACAGGGGCAGTTAGCTTTGTAGTAATCTATGAAGCTATTAACATATCTGTTCCTGCAGCCCATACCCTCCTTACTCACCGTTCTGGCATCATGGAGAATACCAGAAATGGTTCTTTATCTAAAAAAAAAAAATGAAATAAGAAAACCAAGTTAATCAAAAAGATGAAATAAGAAAACCAAGTTAATCAAAAAGATGAAAATTAGTCCAGATTGATCAGTTATGCATTCATACAAAATCATAACCAAATAAACAGGGCAAATAAAAAAACAAGATAAAACGAGTTTATGCTAGTTCAGGATAGCAAAGATGATAAAACAATATCCTGCAAATATATGGCTGTAGGTAGAGATGGAAACACTGAAACAACTGATTTGCTAAGCATTAAAGAAAGCTGAAAACAAATTCAGTGTTCACAGCTGTTGTATTCACCAATTTAATTGTTTAGTTAATTATTTATAGATTTATAGATTATTACTAGGCTAATGACCCAAGAGGCCTTTTTAAGCTAGCCAAGTTTTACAGAAAGGATAATGATGTCTGTGTCCAAATAGGACATTGAGGACTAGGCCTTTATAAGCTACCTCTGTCCATCAACATTTCTTTACCAGGAAAGTCCAAATAGACCATGACAAGCACCTTTTCAGTGGCAGCCCATGGAGAAATGCTCCACAATTAACATATCTTATAAGTTGTCAAAGAATGCAATATAATACAATAAAATACAATACAAAAACTAAAAATTTCAGTACAGTTTACTGAATTATTATATTTCCCCAGTTTTATGGTACAGAGATATAAATCCTTGGCTACACTCCGGATAATCCATGTTTGTGTAGATGTTTAGAAACTAGAGAATGCAAAAATGGGGGTTGGAATGAATGTCCTTAGTATGGCAACCTATACTGTCAGGATGCAGGCAGATTGATCCATTGCCACATACCAAAAGGAATGTGGGGGCTAGCTGGCCACATGTGGGATCAAGGGGGTGCTGCACTGCCAATGATGTTCTGTAGGGCTGGCCATGTGTGCAAGCTATTGGTGTAATTTTCAAGGTAGCATTAATTGGAACATCACAACTGCTGCTGTGTGCAGTTAGGCCAGGTGAGGTAGGAGGAGCCACATAACTAGAAGACTGTCCCAATGTGTACACATGCTTCTCATCCCCAGGGGTACAGGTAGGTTGACTAGGCCCTTGCATTGGACAAATAATGAAAAGGTCATGCAGCTCTAAGTGTGGAACAAGTAGGCTTGGCTCTTGCCCTACAAGGCAAATAAATGGGTCATCTGGCCACAGGAAATGGGGTCGTTGGTGAGATTATACAGACAAAAAAAATAAGTCACTGAGGCAGATGGGAGAAATCATGAAGAACAGAAAGAATTGAGATATGAGACTTGGAATGTACTTGTACAAGTAAAAAAACAAATTGAAAGCCAGAGGGCTAAATAATTCATTGTAAAGTAACAACAGCACCAATTTATAACAGCAAAGGAGGCAAAACAAACATTGTCAGCTATCAACATACATGATTAATCACATCTGTAAAGAAACAGAAAACATCCCTTTGTAAAGCCAGTGACACAATGTTGCCTGAATACACCTTGCTCTTCTCATTTGGTTTCTAACTAGGGTAAATTCTTTGTGGGATTTTGGTGTCCTCTCCTTGTCAACATTATTTTTCTCTACATGATCACGTTATATCCCATGTCCCAAAGGCATGTTGCTAGATGAGCTGGCAATCTTCTTAACTGTTCTCACTTATGCATGCAATATGTGAATGTGTGTGTATGTCTGTGTCTATATTTGAGTGCACGTTTGTGTGTCTGTCTATGTGTGATGTATAGTAAAAGTAAAATACATTACAGTATATTATACAGAAATGTAAAAGCATGATTTGGTTATTTGAGTCATTTGCAATATAAATATGAATTTAAAGTTTTTCAGTAAACTCAAAGCATCAAAGGTTCTATTGTCCCTCTCTGATATCCAGATTAAAAAAAAAAAGTAATATGCAGTGTAAGTTTGATTGTTTGTGTCTTTCGGCTTTTCCCGGTTAGGGGTCGCCACAGTGGAATTCCGGTCCGCTAATGATTGGCAGTTGATTTTTGCAGTGTAAGTTTGATATTCTCAAGAAAATAAACCATAATAAAAAGACAGAGTCAATACAATGTAAAATGGTAAAAAATAATAATAGTGATAATAAAATGCCTTCATAACAAATAAAGACTCAAAAACATTAGAAGACTTACATTATGATCTGTCAAGGGATGTGTAGTGATCTTATATTTGGGTCTATATTATAAGCTCGAAAGCTTAAAAGAGCGAATGCTCTTTTATCAAGCTGTAAATATCGAAACCACTAAATACCGAAGACACAGAACAGCGATTTTTTTCTCAGTGAAAAAAATCCCTAGGCCATTTTCAGGACTTTGCCATTTCCTCCACTGTGGTGCGATCTCGGAGTTGGTATATTTTAGTAGGGGGGCACAGCCCCCAACATGGGGGATGTGTGGGATGAAGCCCCCTACTTTATTTTGTGTTTTAAGTTTTTTTTTTGCGGAGCAGCAATTTTTTTCCCTGGGAAAAAGATCGCTGTTCTGTGTTTTCGCTATTTAGTGGTTTTGATGTTTATAGCTTGATAAAAGAGCATTCACTGTTTTAAGCTTTTGAGCTTATAATACAGACCCTTATATTTTTATTACTTTTTTAACATGTGTACTCCTATAAGTTAATTTCTTTTTTTAAAGCCTACAGAAGAAACAACAAATGCAAGGAAAAAATACCTGCCCTAGAAAAAAGAAACAAAAATGTTATGACAGAATTTCAAAATTTAGAATAAATTAGCATGAAGACAGGGAGGTCTAGATGACTAGATCCTTAATGCTACACAGAGAGAAAATGGTACATTCTGAATTATGGAAATATTGTCAGGGGAAAAGAATCAATGCAGTCATTGCCCGAGTCGGTTTGAATACAAATTCCTACTGTAAACAACAGTATTTATCACTAGTGCTCTGTGTTTCATAACACACTGCCCCTCATATTCTATAACTGAATAGGCATCTAATTTCAGAATCAGAGGGCCAGATTCCAAAAGACTTGCTCTTAAGTGTTTGCAAAGTGGGCTGACACCAGGGTGAGCCAATTATAATGAGAGCAAGTCATTTAGAATCCAGGCAGGCTTACACTGAAATAAGTTACTTACACTGACAGGAAGTCATTTAGAACTGGGCCCAAAATGTGAGTTCCAGAGCAATGTACAATGCATAGGGTGGTCAGTAGGCAAAGCAGTATAAAGTCCATCTGTGCAATTCAAAGTCAAGATAAAGTACTAGTGAAATGTGCACATACAGAAAGGCAAATATGAGCCAGCACTAGAACATTTAATAAGACAGGTGTAGTCAGGGCATGAGCAGCACAAACACGCACACATGAAAAGGAATACACTTCCCATGGTTGAGATGCTTGTGTAACAATCATAGAGTTACAATCTGTTTACAACAGTAGGTAGCAGTGTCAGGGCTGATAACTGTATTCAGTGTTCACAAAATGGGATGGTGCAGAAGGGATCTTTCAATCCTAAGTCAGCCCTGCAATGTCTACCATGGCCTGGTACTACACTGTGCTTGTGTAGTGAGCATGTACCTGCTGACAAAAATCAGCACAACACTCAGCATCTTCCCAAGTACATTGCAAAGGCCTGTTGGAGACAGGGCCACAACATCTAAGATATCCGGGAGTCTTATCTTTCAGTATTTTCAGAAGTGAATTGTTTACCACATTACTAAGAGTTTTTTTTTTTTACTTATTTAAGACTTTGTAAAACAGGCAGATGGGCTACTCCTGGGAACCTTTTTGGTTGTAAATCACATGTAATAATGCAAAGAGTTCCAAAGCAATTGCATCTTGCATCATACTGAATAAGCTCTTTTCAGTGAAAAGCATTTAAAAATTCATGAATTGCAAACATCAAAACACTGCCCTGAACAAACATATTGATGTGGGAAATGTTTAATTTAAGTGGATGTTGAACACTGTACAAATGTTTGTTAGGGTCTATATTAGAACATCGAATATTTAACAGTTTGATTCACTAAAGGTTGACCTTTAGTGATCGAACCGTTAAAACATCGAATGTTCAGAAAAAAAAAAAATAACAAAAAAAAAAACCTAAATGGTGTAGGCAGGGGAACAAGCCCCCCTGAACCCCCCCCCCACTACTTAAATATACCAACTCCAAGACCGCACTACGTTGAAGTAAAAGGAAATCTCACCTTATGGAGATTTCCATTTACAGGTGTCCCACAAGGTTCTATACTGGGCCCCCTCCTCTTCAATATTTTCATAAATGACTTTTTCCACTCTATCCCTCTTGCAAACATTATTCAATATGCAGATGATTCCACAATTATCTCTGCTGCCTCATCCATCCCAGCTCTTCTAAAACTTACTCAAGATGCCTTCTCCTCCACAGAACAGTGGATGAAAGACAAGCATCTAGCACTTAATGCTGCTAAAACTAAACTAATGATATTTACTCCCTCTAAAACTAATAACTTTGATAGAAATTTATTCTCCATCACCAGCCAAAATAACACACCTCTTGAGCTGGTATCTGAAACCAAACTAATAGGAGTCCAAATCAATGACAAGCTTAAATTCAACTCCCATCTACTACTAAATATAAAACAAAACCCAGCAAAAACTCGGCATGCTCTACCGACATAATCGGTTCCTCACCTCAACTACCAAAATTACTCTCTCTACCACATTTCTCCTTCCCTCCCTTCTCTATGGTGCCCCTCTTCTAACTAACCTACAATCTTCTCTGAAAACCAAACTGTCCTCTTGCTACAATAAAATAGCTAGATTTGCCACCAGCAACAAATCATCTACCCATCACTGTATACCTCTTCACAAACTCAGCTGGCTAGAACTTCCCAACTACCTCTCCTACACTCAGCTCACCTATGCTCATAAACTCATATTCCAGCCATACCTCTGTCCCTCCCTCTCAGCTACCTTTAAAATGCACCACACCCAAAGACTTCTAACATCAAACAATCAAAACCTTATTGAGGTTTACAGACCCCACCACCCGCCAGGACAAAACCTCCTGTCCTTCTCACTAGCACGCTTATGGAACTCACTACCCCCCCTCCATTCGTATAACCACTAGCCTCCCATACTTTAAAAAATTACTTCACTCTCACCTAACATCAGCATAGCAATGCTCCTGCTCCCATCCCCCATAACCTACTCTCCACTCTTCTTTCTCTTCCCCTTCTTACAAATCCCAGTTAGCAAATTCATGTTTGCTTGTAGTATACAACTCCTTACTTGTACCTAGCAATCTCTTAGCCTACTGCATCTAACTACGTATCCCAATAAAAAAAAAAAAAAAAAAAGGTTCTACTTTTAATACTATTGCATTTATTACTTTTGATTAAAATATATTTGATCTGTCTTATAACCAGAAATTGTACAATGTTACTCTCTGTAATCTTCATGTAATCTATGTGTGGAACTTAATATTTGTATAATCTGTATGTGGAGCTTTTCTCCCCAGGACTCCATTGAAAATGGGTTCTTTAGGCCCAATGGACTATCCTGGTTAAACAACTGCAAATAAATAAAATAAAATAAATAAATGTTCTGCAGTTTCGCTATTCCGGTGTTGACAATGTCAGATTCGAAATTGTCGGCTTTTGAGAATGTAATATAGACCCATCAAGGTACAGTATTCAGCAATGGTTGCTTGAGGTTTCAAAGAAAAACTGTCTACATTCATGTTACTCATATAGAGAGTTAAATAAATTTGGGACAGAGATGCATGCCTACAGGTGACATTGTAAGGATTCATTTATATAGGTTAGGTGTTCTTAACTTTTATATATAAAACATGCACATTTGTAAGTGGTTTGTAGATGTTTGTTTAAATTTTTACTGAACTCTTTGGAATTAGTAGAACTTCTGAGGTCTGAGGGGAGATGGATCCAGTTGCCAGGGATAACTTTTGAGATTTTTTTCCCCCTATAACAAAACCAAAGGGTGGGCAATACAGAGTATGTGTTTTGATGTTCTGTTATGAAAAGGAGCATGGGATGGATCTGAGCTGAAGTGTACTTTTGAGGGAAGAGCAGAAACCAATATTTAGTATTTTAAATGTGAGATACAACAAAATAGAGCATGTCATGTATGGCAGCTGTTGGCTTTCAAGAGGGATATGGAGTGCAATTCAAAAAATGGTGAGAATTCTGCATATTGCATTGCAGGTCCTTTGGAGTTTATATGTCTATATGATGACTTAAGTGAGATAAGGGGTAGGACATATTCAGTTCTGAGAAATTAGAACATTTTTTGTCATGTCATTTTTAGCATCAGGGCTGAGCTCATTAGTGGAAGAGTAAAAGGTTTTTAATTGTGTTGTAATGTTAACTATGGAAGCATCTCAGTAGCTTTTGAAAGCATTAGGTCAAATCTAAGGGCCATGAAATTTTATTCTACTACTGATTGAATGGGTTCAAGGTTCAGAGTTGTTATTTTTTATTTTTATTTATTTTACATTTGTTGACTGGGATTGTCCAACTGAACTGAAGAGCCCTTTTTCAGAAGAAGCCCGGGGAGAAAAGCTCCAAAATATTATACAATTTTCATTATAAATTAGCATTAAACAGCAGTGTTACAGGATTATTACAAAGCATTAAGTAACAATACAATGTTACGCAGTGTCAATAATCAGGAGTATAGCATAACTATTTCAAGACGTATAAAAAGAAATATGTCATTAAGATGACTATAGTTTTTGGGGTAAGTGGCTACAAAAACCCAGTTTTATCATGATGTAGTTGCATGAAGGCAAGACAATTACAATAGAATGTTTCTTTGAAGGGATTTACTTAATAGATTTTAGAAGACAGTAGAAACAGTAGTCAAGGAAGATTAGAGAGAGCTAGTGAGAAGAGTGAGTTAAGGGCAGAAAGTAGATTAAGGTATGAGAAGTAGGGGATGTTTAATGAGAGAGAGTGCACTGGCAGGACCAGTGACTTTTAAAGTGCTCTATGGTGGCTGTCTTAGATTGTTTAGTATGTGTAAGAGTCCTGATTTCTAGTGGGAACCTATTCCAGGCAATAGTGGGGTGATAGCTCTATATGTTGCATCTAAATTTAGACTTGTATTTATTTTTTTATTTGTATTTGTAGGGAGTTGCTTTACATAATCTTTGGTTAGTGCCAAAGAACATTTCATCAGTTTTGGTGACATTAATGGTGCATAGGTCTGATGAAAGCCATTTTGTTTGCATCTTAAAGTCTCTCTGAAGGCCTTTGTGTACTATTGTGGTGGATGGGATGCATTTATGCGGGATTATGTCATCTTCATAAACAGCAATGTTTAATGTGTGGCTAGCAGTGTTAACGATAAATGCGGATGGTATGTGTAGGTACATAACCATGCTGAGAGAACACTGAACTACAAGGCTTATACAATACAGCATTCTGGATGCCATCATATGCAATTATGTTACTATCAGAGCACTAAATAACTGTATTACCCATGTGCACATCAGCTAAATATTTTACCACTCCCTCAGTAAAGAAGTATCATTTAACCATATGGCTGAATATAGCTTATACATGACAAGCATTCAAACAGCATATATTATACCAGCATCTAAGAAGGTTCTTCACTTCACCATGTCATTGAATTGCTGAATTGTTTGGAACACTGTTAGCTACATGACCTGTAACATCACTGAGGAAATCTAGATATGAAGCATAAATTCCAAGTGCTGCTAAACAGGAGATAAATGCCTTCCATGAGTTTTCTACTGTATCATAGTGGTAACACACAGTCATCATCCCAGACCAGAGGAAACAAGGTAATAAAGTTTTCTGTGTGAGTAGAACTTAGACTCCCAAGGAAGCAATGGATGTCACTAACTTACAGCTGAAGTGCTGGAGATAAAATTGTTTTATCTGAGCTGCAGAAGTACAAAAACAACAGTTCATAGAAGTAAAAAGGCTACTGTGGCTGATGTAACAACTAATATGATATCAGCCCTAGAAATGGGTCTCATCTTCGTAGATGGCAGATTAATTTAGGATAGGAACCAAATTGAATTTCTGTTTAATGAAAATGCCCTATTGCTGACATTACTGGCAGACATGGAAACTAGATCTACTTTACATAATTTTTCAATTTTTGGACTGAAGAAAATTATTGCAAGAAGAAATTCCTAAGTATTCCATTAGCTAAAAGGATATGTGTCAAGTGGATCATACAGAAACCTTTTTTTCATGGCTTTGATGCAACAAAGAATAAGTTTGATGGGCCAGATTAGAACCTTTAAAAAAGCATGGATATAAGTGCTCTTTGCAGTAGTCCATCTGTCTTTCTGTAGTAACTAATGAACAGTTAGCTGTGACCTCAAGTCTGGAATAAGCTTTGTAGTTCTGTACCACTGATTGACTGATTCACATGGATTAATTAACTTTAGTTTAGCAGTCATTTATTCAGGCATTAACTAACTCTAGGTTTCCAGTACAGAAGAGGTACAGGGAAAACAAATTAAATAATTAAGATGTTAAATAGTTCTGCTAAAGTACAGCCACCTATTCCTGTCCAAGTTATCGAGTGGCAGTTTACAGGGACGAGCTTGACAGAGTGTGATCAGGTGGCAGAATGTTTAAGGTCTTTGCCTCGCATTTACAAGGTACAAGGTTTGTTTCTGACCTCAGACCAATGTCTGTATGGAGTTTGCATGTTTTTCCTGTGTCTTTGTGAGGTTCCTCCCACCTCCCAAAAATATGCTGTGTGTTTCCATCTCAAATTCACTGAAAAATGGAGTTGTAGGCAGCAACTCAGACTCTAGATAGTGCCCTATAGGTAAAGAGTGGCATAAGCCAGCCATTGTGGGCATCTACTGTGGTGCACAGTATCTTCAAGATAGGAGAACATAGATCACAGACTGCATGGTGTGGTAGGGCTAGCCACTCAGCATTGTAAAATATGGCTCTAGGTGATCCATTCATGATGATTTAAGTCACCAAATCGACATGGCTATTTACCAGCGGTAAGTGGCTTGAAGACATAGCCTACTCCAACCTACACAATTGAACCACAGTAATCATTGGAGTGCTGTATGTGCCCCTATTGGCCAATGTGTGTCCACCATAAAGCCTAGCATCCCTGATACAATAAGCTACTTGCCTGATGGTGTCCAATTGCTCAGTTTGGGTTAACTGGGATAGCTCTGTTGAGTGAAAGCTGGATGTAAAATCAATCAATTTGCCAAACATAAACTAAGAATTGCTACACTCAAAGGAGATTTATTGAAAGGAGAGAGCTGGGAAGTGAGTGACATGATGGTTAGGAGGAGGCTGGACATCCTGTGTATCCAATAGACAAGATGGAATGGCAGTGCAGCAAAGCCAGTTTGCTTGGGCTCTGGAGTCTACTACTCAGGAGGTGGACAGGCTAGAAATAGTGTGGGAATTGCGTTTAGGGAGAGACTTCAGAAGACAGTGAGGGATGCCATCAGAATTAGTGACAGATTCATGGCAATCAGACTCCAGTGTAATGATAGGGCAGTGTTCATCATCCCAGCCTATGCTCCACAGCACGGTTTGTGGTAGTGAGGAAAAGAGCACATTCAGACAGCAGTTGCAGGACATGCTAGATTATGTAAGACAATGTGACCTGGTGTTGATAATGAGTGACCTGAATACACATATTGGGACAGACAGAACAGAATATGAGGAGTGCTTGGATCCACATTGTTAGGACAACAGTAATAAAAATGGAGAGACCATTCTAGACATCTGTCTGACAAATGGCTTGATGGTGACTAATGCATGGTTCAGCAAGACAGACAGCCACAAGATCACATACAAGAGTTGTCAACATGCAGCTAAGGTAGCTTTCCTCCTAGTAAGGAAAGGGCAGTGGGGTAGAATCAGAAATTGCAGTGTCATCCCCAGTGAAAACGTCAGCCCACAGCATAAAGAAAAGGCTTTAAGGCCAACAGAAAACAGATTCTAGTACCCCAAGAAGAAGAGGAAATAGGTGGAGTCGAAGAGGAATGGCAGCACCTCAAAACATCACATGTGAGGACTATTGAAAAGATATGTAGCCAAGCCAGGTAAAGAAATAAGGTGCATAAGGAAAGCTGGTAGTGTAATACAGAAGTCCAGGAAGTCATCGCAAGAAAGGAGTGCAGGAAAAAGAGTGCGAGAGAAAAAACAGACCAGGCTAGGAAGGAATATTGGTAGGCAAACAAAGAGGCTAAGATAGGAATTGCAATAGCAAAGAACAAGGCATCAAAGGCAATCTATCAGATTCCAGAAAGTGACTAAGTAGATGACATAAATAAACGATATCAGGTTGCAAGGCAAAGATGGAAAAATAAAGAAGATATTCATGCATTCTTCATAAGGGATGCCAGGAACAGCCTACTCACCAGTGCACAGAACATCAAGGGCAGATGGAAGGAGTATTTCCAGCAGCTTATGAATAAAGAAAACCCCTCAGAAGCTGTACTGCCCCAGGCAGAGTGTGTGATGAAAGAAGAGGAGGAGCCCACTATATTAGCAGAAAGAACAGTACTAAGAAATGAAGTCAGGGAAAGCAGCAGGCTCAGATGAGCTCACAACAGATATGATAAAGATATTGGGTAAGATAGGGGAGAAATGGTTCCTGAAGGTGCTCATAGCAGTATGGAGAGAATGACATATCCTAGCTGATTGGACAATAACCATACTAATGCTAATGTGCAAGAACAAAGGTGGCATTCTCAACTGTGGACAGTACAGAGGTATCAACCTCCTATCACACTGCATGAAAGTTCTGGAGAGGATGCCTGATAAATATATACAGAGATCAGTAGAAAGTAAGATGGGAAATGAGCAGTTCAGATACAGATCAAGATGCAGCACAACTGACCAGACATTTGCAGTGAGACAGATACTTGAGAAGAAGCTACAGATGATGAAAGAGTCCAAATATGCATTCCTAGACTTGGAGAAAGCATATGAGGAGGTCCAAAGAAAACTGATTTGGGCACCTCTGTGGTGGTTCAAAGTCCTAGAAACATTGGTAGACTTATTGCAGGCTATGGACAAGGACACAATGGCTCCCATATGAACAGTGCTTGGTCTCATACAGGGGTTCCAAGTGGGGGTGGATGTGCATCGGGGTTCAGCTCTGAGCTCACAGGTGTTCATACTGGTGATGGACTATATCAGAATACAGATCACAGGGGACAGATCAACAAACTTGCTTTATGCAGATGATGTGGCATTACAGGCAGACTGAGCAAAAACTTCAGCAAAGAATAGGACAATGGAATGCAGAACTGAAGGCACATGGGATGAAATAAAGTACAGATAACACAGTTGTACTGACAACATATGGGGAAATCAGAAGAAGCTGAGAATTGATATAGAAGGGAAATAGTGTAACAAGTAAATGGCTTCAAGTGTTTGGGATGGCTGGTTGAGGAGAAGGGGAGTCTGAATGAAAAGGTCAAAGCTAAAATCAGAGGGGCCGCAGTCAAATTACAGTGAATGTCAGTAATGTAGTGTATGACAGAAGAATGTCAAAGAAGCTGAAAAGTAAGGTGAGCAAAACACTGGTGCGACCAATACTACTGTATGATACAGAAACATAGGCAGTAAAGCCAGAGCAGTTGAGGAAGCTATAGGTGATGGAGGTGAAGTGCATGAGATGGTTGTTAGGAAGAACACTATGGGACAGATGAAGAAATGCAGACATACAAGCAAAAGTTAAAGAAACACCAGTTGCAGAAAAGGTCAAAGAGAACAGATTTTGGTGGTTTGAGTCATAGCCTGCCTTAGGCATAGGCCAACTAGGTGACCGTCTAGGGCGCTGCTCTATCAGGGGTGCTTTTCTAGTAAACTGGATGGTGTAAATAGACCAGGATGGGGGGTGCTGTGGAGCCCTTTTGCCTAGGGCACCACTTGACCAAGGGCTGACCTGGTTTGAGTTCATATACAGAAAAGAAGAAGACAATCTGCTGAAGAAGATTTGGGACAGACAGGAAGAAGGCAAGATGAAATGAGGACATCCAGTAAAGAGGTGGATGGACTGTGTGAGAGAAGACCTGTGACAGTCAGGCATGACTGCTGAAGAAGGTAGGAGAGTGACAATGAATTGAGAGAGAGAGATTGTGACAGTTCAAACGAGACTCCCGACTCCATGTAGAAAATGGGAAAAACGGGGTGGATGATGATGATGATGATGATGATGGTGATGCGTAGAGGTTGGAGGTTGAGTTGGCGAGGGGTAAATCGGCTGCGTTGTTAAGGATTTATGTCAGTTTGCAACAAATTAACTCTTTGTATCATATATTTTCTTTTAATTCAGATGTAAATGCTGGGAAAATTAAATTATTTGAATTATGTAAATATTGAGTGCTGAGTAGTGGTTAGCTAAAGTTTTAAAAATCCGTTGGAGTATGTGCCTCTGTAGTAAGACATCTGCAAAATCTGTTACAGCATTTCTTAAAATATGCTGCAGTAATTATCGAGTTATATTTCATGTTGCATTTATAATGGCTTGAAAATTACCAGTGAAACCTTTTTTTTGTAACTGATTTAAATAGCATTACACTGCTGAGGATACAGAGGAACGAAAATCTCCTGGACTCAGTAAGTTAATAATCTATTAAGTGTGTCATCCAGATCCTCAAACATTTAATAAACATTAGACTTGGATAATATTTGACTAGTATGCTGGTAGCTCTTTCATTGCAGTTTGATGTCATTGTTTCAAAAAGTCAAAATAACTGGTTTAAACAGAGCTAAAACTAATGATATATACGTGTATATACAACTAGAGTTGGGGTTTTAATACTCTGCCTGATGTTGGCTCATGTGATAATGAATCATATAACATTTGCAATGCCTCTGAAAAGGCTTACATTATGAAAAAAAGAACTTTCAGAGAAAAAGTAACGAGTTACCTCAATCTCTTTCTGCTTGTGTGCTGTAAATATTATAGTTTATTGTACTGATCTTGGAGTTTGCTCCCTTCTCTTGACCTTAATAATAAGAATTATATTGATGGGTATTATTCATTGTTATTACTGACTTAGAGGTGAACTGTTTAAGTTGCACTACTCTCTTTACACATTCTGTTCATTGCAGGTTCAGATCAGCTGTTTACTGCTTAACATTTTTTCTCATTAAGAGAGTACTTGTAGAAAAAATGTGATATACACATGCACAACTCTGTTTCTTTTTCTATAAACCATTAGGATTTGACATTAGACCCTAATCCTGGAAAAAAATGGCTTGCAAATATACTGGTAGAAACAGAAATTAGTCACAAAATTCTTTATGTTTTAGTAATTCTTAGTAGCTTTTTAGTATCCAGATTCCTTATAATTTTAAATGCATACTGAAGGGGTGTAATATTTGGTATTTTATTTGATTATACACTAACATCAATGTACCTTTTAAAAATCTTCTTAGGAGTAGGCATTGCTAATTTAAAAAGTTCACTAATAATGACATACTTTCATAACAAGGAATGTTAAATTTTGTCATGAGGACAGAACTACTCACATTTTAATTTCTAAATCGTAGCAGAAAGGTGATGAGAAATTCATTCCTGGATAATTCCCAAATTAAGGATGAGGTACATATATGGTTACCACAAAGAATGGGCTAAGACATGGTTTGTGTAAGCTCTTACAAGAAGTTTACTTTCACTCCCCCTCCCCCTATACAGACATCCATTTCTTTTTTCGATTGTTTCAAAACAGATAATTTCAGGAAATTATGTAGTTTAGATACTGAGCACATTAAATGGGCAGTGTTGCATTTCTATATGAAGAAATTAACAGAATTTGCAGTACTGAGAATACCTTATGGAGAGCTAATTGACATATAAACTTTAGGTACTTTATATATCAACATAAGCTACTGCAAACTATATCCTCTTTAGCTGAACAGAAGTACATCTGGTTGATGCAGCCCATACGGCCAGCTGTATACACACTATATGTGATCAATGCTGGCATGTAACAATAGAGAACTAGTGAGGGTGGTTAGGTAGGGTTAGAGAATTAGTGAGGGTGGTTAGGTAGGGTTACACTTTCTTTTCCTTTTATTCCTTTCTCTTGACTGGTTCCTATGATGACAGATAAGGTACCTGGCCATTTGAGTACTTTAACGATACACAGTTTAGTTGTGGGTGTTTTTGAAGTTGTTGCAGGATCTTTTTCAGGTTACCTTGGCTTGTAGCTTACTTGAGTACTAAAATCACTGACATAATAAGGGGTTTATGCAATCTGATTTAAAATTTTGAAGACTGCAGATATTAAAGTGGAACATTAATGGGCTGTTTAGTTGTGTTGATAAGTAATGCAGAGCTTGTTTCTGTGCATACTGTGAAGATGTCTTATAGCTATTATCACCTTAAAGACAGCATAGCCCGCTCATCCACAAAAAAACAGCACCAGAATCACCCATTCTAAAGACTAGCCATGCCTATGATATAAATAGAACCTACTGGATAGACAGATATGTATCACAGAGACTATTCCTCCTCTGGAACAGGCTCCCCATCTATGGGAAGCAGAGTTCATGCCTAACCCATTTCAAGTGCAACACAGATAATTGGATGGGGAATACAAAATTCATCTCTGGTTTGGCATTTATGTCTGTAATGCACAAACACAGACAGTATATGGTTCATCTCAACTTTAACTTGGGTTCTGAGTGACATAACAGGGAGATAAGTATGATGAAGTAAAGTTCTCCAGACAAATTTTGGACAATGTTTAAATTTGGACAATGTTTAACACATATTGCCCTGCCGGATATGAAACGTGTTCAAAGAAAAACAGATTACATACTATCACATGCTTGACTGATGGGAATGTAAGTGTCTTTGCAAATGATTTGACCTTGTTGAGTTATGAATAATTATCTTTAGGAGTTCCAAGCATGATGGCAGGTTGCTAGCAGCTCTGATGAGAAGCTTTTCAAATTTCTAGAACATTTGAAAGATTTGCTGCTTAAAACTTGTTGTTTTTCATCTGGATGTTTTTTATTACCACTCAACATCACCTCAAACAACTAATATACAATAAAAGATTGTTGTTATTCAAAACATTCACATTGATTGGACAGTCCAATCAGTCTGCTTATTATAAATCCAGCCTTACTCACACTAACGAGTTCAGTATCCATACTGAGAAAATATCCCTATGGCACGGCTACTGAATTTGGATTGTAGTTGCTCTTTTTTCATTATATCAGTGTGTTACTATGAGTGCCAGCTGTCAAATAGAAGATTGGGCAGAAAAATACTCTGAAGGTGGCAAATTTTGAAGATCTAAACAGAAAAAAAATAGAGCAGAACAAGTGTCCTCCAGAAATTAACTACATAATGGAAATGAACAGCAGAGACAAAAAACTTGTGTCGAAATGCAGCAAGCACAATTAAAAATAAATATAATGATAGTGAAAACTCTTCAAGTTATAAAAACAAGAGGTTTACTGGTGTAAGCACTTTCACAATAAGAGTATTGCTTCATGAGACATAATTCAACATTGAAACAACCGTCATTTAAATAGTACTTTAAATCACACCTTCACATAATTAAACCAAAACCTTAAAGATATACTACCCCTATACATAAAAATACAATTGCATAAAATCAAAACATACATAAAATGTAAAAAAACACTTCAATTTAAAATTTTACAGAGTGTTCATCATGTTTCTCTTACATACTTAACTCTTATATTTTTAAATTAGCACAGGTTTAAGAAGCATGTACTATGTTAGCCTCGGCATGTACACACTGAACACATTTTTAAATAACAAAAATCCTTTATTGTATAATTGTTGTTTAAAGTGATATTGGGCATTGATGGAGAGATAAAACAGTGCAAAAGTAAAGAGAAAAGAGTGAGATTTGTTTTGGTTTTGAAGTGTTACTCGAGCCTTGGTGAGCACCTTTAAGTTGAGGGCCTGGTGTTAACTAAATCCCAGTATGGCAAAACTGATATATTGACTTTCATATATCATAACGCTTCCTAGAATTTATAAACTCGAATGCCTTGGCTCAACTGGTCAACACCCCCACCAGAGGTGACAATATATTGGACCTGGTCATCAACAACATGGGCGACCGGTGTTCTACACTGGAGGTCAAACCCTCACTGGTTAAATCAGACCATAGACTAATCACTCTGGATATCCACATTCCGCCCCCCCCCCCAATCAAGGAAACCACCATAAAAAACTTTTCAAAAGCAAACTTCACGTTACTTAAGACCAAGGTGGAAAGGTTAACAGCCCCCATGCTAAAGGACAATGCTGTCCAAGCTTCTGAATCCCTTACAAAGGCACTCTTCGAGCACCTGCAAGAATGCATGGATTGTGCTATCCCAAGCAAAACCAAGACTCACTCCTCCAAGAAAAGGAAACCAGTCTGGTGACCCCTGCCATAAAAAATCTATACAATAGAAGGAGGAAACTAGTGCAGAAAAGAGTAAAAACCCAAGAAGGAAAGACATCCCTGATCAGTATCAGCAAGAAACTACGATCCCTCATAAAATCATCCAAGGCTAGCTTCGAAAGAAAAATTGCCAAGGACTCCAAAGATAACCACAAAGAGTTCTTTAGCTATGTCAAGAACCTAAGTGGAAACTCTTAGATCTGCTCTGAATTAGTGCAGAATGGCACAAAATACACTGAACTGACTGATATTGCCAACATTCTGGCAGACAGGTTTAGTGCAAACTTCACCCCCCTACCCCCAAAGGGCCCATAACCATACCAGAAGAATGCAGTGCCCTGGAAATCACTGACACACAGGTTAAAACAGCCCTATCCAAAGCCAAAAATACAGCTTCAATGGGAACAGATGGTGTCCCAGTCTGTGTCTTACATGAGCTCCAAAATGAACTAACCCCTCACCTAAACACACTGTTCAAACTCAGCCTCTCTACAGGCTATGTACCCATAGAGTGGCACACAGCAACAGTTATCCCACTCCACAAAGGTGGAGCCACAACAGACCCTGGGAACTATCACCCTATAAGCCTGACTAGCTTGGTCTGCAAGGCTATGGAGCACATCATCATAGAATTCATTAACAGAGACATTGGGAACCTTCAAACAATGGACCCTACTCAGTTTGGCTTTGTTAAGGGCAGATCATGCCTCCTAAACCTGGTGGACTTCTTTGAAACAGTTACCAAGACTTTCGATGAGGGGAAAGGAGGTCCACACAGCCTACCTAGACCTTGCAAAGGCTTTTGACACCATTTCCCATTCTGGTATTATAGTCAAGCTCACCAGCCTGAACATAAACCCCTACATCACGAGATGGGTTGCCAATTGGCTCATGGATAGAACTCACACGGTGGGAGTTGCAGGCTCTAGGTCCGAATCTAAACCAGTTATAAGTGGCATTCCCCAGGGCTCAGTCCTGGGACCCCTCCTGTTCAGTATATACTTCTCAGAGGTACAGACAAGCACAGGAGGACTATGGCTGACCAAGTTCGCAGACGACTGCAAACTGCGAGCTATAATTGACTCACCGGCTGACACAGACATCCTCCAAAAAGGTCTCACTGAGACGGATACCTGGTGTCAAAATCATGGCCTCAAGCTAAATGCCAAAAAGTGTATAGTCATCCCCTTTGGAAAAAACAAAGTACCTGTGAACTACCACATACGTGGCAGTCCCCTAAAAACAGAAAATGTAATAAGGGATCTGGGGACCCAAGTAGATAGTAATCTCTCATTTGATAATCATATTGCTAAGGTGGTTAGAAAATCCTTCTATGTGGCCCACCTAATCACAAAAGGGTTCGCATCTAGAACAAAAGAGGTTATTGTGCCTCTCTACTCATCACTCATCAGACCCATCATAGAGTACAATTCCCCATTTGGGATGTACCTTACAAGACACCTGCAACAGCTGGAAAGACCACAGAAGTACCTCACCAAGAGGATTACTGGCCTTAAACATATGCCCTATACAGCCCGACTGAAGAAACTCCAGCTGTACTCAGTTGCATACCGCTTACTCAGAGGTGATCTCTGCCTGACATACAAGGCCATGTCCAACCCAGAATTGATGGACATGCTCCACCTAAAAAAACAAATCCCCAAGAGCCACACACTCTAGGGATCTAAACCTCACCACAACAATAAATAAGACATGCTGGAGGGATAGATTCCTATCCCAGAGACTCCCCATGCTTTGGAACAGGATTATAATCTACATTAGTCAGAGCCCCTCACTAACACTCTTCAAGAGAAACCTTGACGAGTGGATGGGAAACAGAAAATTTACCCCGAGGATCACTGCAGTGGGTCTGCTGGACAGAGGCACAGGGAGCTAATGGCTCTGCTGGACCAAGGCTCAGGGAACTAATCTAAGGGGGAGGCAAAAGCCAACACATTCTGGCTAGGCTTATAGATGCCCTCAGGCAGATAGCCTAGTACTTACCTATGAACCTATGAAAAAAAAACAACAAAGAAAAAATAAAGAGCTGGGTGCACTTATCCCAGGATAAAAAAAGTGCCCAGCCCTGGCAAAGGCACTAGGGCCTAGACTGATAGAGTGACTGGTGCAAATTTCTCTAGGAAAAGAAGAAATTTTGCTACTGTGTTAGGCCTTGATTCAACAGAAGATACCACTGTTGAACAAAAAATAATAGTTCACAAAAAAAAAAATGACCAGCCAGACAAGGGGCTTGGAAACAGAAATTGACGCTTGAGGACAAAAAAGAAATTATGTTTTGTTTCTACTATGCAACTAACCTTGTTCTGAAAAGGGGTTACCCTGCAAGAACAAGGCAAAATTTACTGATGAGAAAAATGATTGAAATAGAGAGAATGGCAAACATTACAGAAACCAATTTAAGGTCAATTGACTGAATAAAAACAAAACAATCTGTAGACAAGAAAACATTGAATGAGTTGGAAAAGTAAGCAAAAATGAAGCATTAAGAGGGAAAGAAAAATCCACAGATATTTGCAACATTAAAGACACAGGAATGAATCAAAGAGAAGAAGTGAGGCTTGATATACAGAAAAGAAATCAATGTTAACTAATAGTCATAAAGCAAAGCCAAAAATATTTGAAAGTACATACATGCAAAGGCACCCAGAACTGGTATATGTTGCAAAAAATGCAACAGCAGCACAGAAGTCTAATGCAGTGGCAAGTAATCAGTTTGATACAGAAATGGAGAAAATTGAAAATAAAGTGATAAATCAGTCTTAAAGTGAAGGATTTGAATGGGAATCCCAGATGCAAAGGTCACTTCAGAGTGGGGGGGGGGTTACTACAACAGGTACAACTTGAAGAAGTGACAGATGAAGTAAGTAGAGCAGTGCTGTACTAGAAAAAGTCACTCATTAGTTCAATTAGATGTTGAAAACAATGAAGCTGTCTCACAAAATGAAATGCCAGTCATTTCAAAGCCAAGATATTTCCACACAGAGGCAAAAAGAGCAAGAAAGTCAAACTGTAGAAGAAATTCTCAATCAGGAAGAGAACAATTTAAAAGAAGATGTGCTGGATTTTATAGAAATGGATAAACATATGCAAAGGTGGTCAAAAGTGAATAAGATACAGATTGTTAAAAGCTTAATAAGCCAAATTAATCAAGTATTTGGAGGTGTCATTAATGGAAGAATATAGAAAAGGGAATCAATCTAGAAAAATACTGGGAAAGTGAAAGCGTTAAATCAAAAATACGACATCAAAACAAACAGTTTAGGGATGACCCAAAGAAATTTTACAAGGAGCTAGGAAGGAAAAATGTGCACAGTCAAAGAAGTTGCAACCTTAATGACAAATGCCTGTGTTTTTTCTATCTTAGATGCAAAAGAGTTCATTTTGGCAAATTTTGCTTGACAAGAAATCCTCATTGCTAACTACTTTCAGTGCTCCATTTGGGACCTAAGGATTTCTGAGAATGCCATTTGGGATAAATTCTGCAAGTGAAGTCTCAATGTGCAATGGAGCAAATTTTTTTCTGGGTTTCCTTGTGCTATTATAATAGATGACATACTGGCAGGAGGTAATGGTGAAGACGAGCATGACAGAAACTTCAGAAACATTCTGGAAGGGCACATTAACTGACACTTAAGCTCAATCCACAGAAATGTAAATTCAGGCTACAAGAAGTCACTTACATTGGTCACTTGTTCACCACTTCAAGCTTATGACGACTCTTCTAAGCAAACAGCCATTCTCGAGATGCCAGCTCCAGACAATATTCAAGCCCTGCAAAGTTTTTTTGGTATGATTAACTACCTAGGCAAGTTCATTCCAGACTGGAGCCAACTATCAGCACCACTCAGAGAGCTAACATGTAAAGATGTATCTTAGTCTTGGTTAAAACAGCACCAGAGAGCATTTGATGTCATGAAAACAGAGAATCGCCAGTTCACCTACACTCAGATACTATGATGTTCACAAGCCAGTTACTCTTTCATGTGATGCTTCGAAATTTAGTCTTGGTGCAGTCATTCTGCAAGAGGGTCAACCTATTGCTTATGCATCTAGAACTCTCACCCAAGCTGAAATCCAGTATGCTCAGATAGAGAAAGCATTTTTGGCAGTTCTGTTTGCATGTTCCAAGTTCCATGATTATGTGTATAGTAGACCTATCCAAATCAAAACAGATCATCGACCTCTAGCCACTATCCTGAGAAAGCCTATGAGATCAGCTCCAGCCAGATTGCAAAGCATGATGTTGAGATTGCAAAAGTGTCATTTCAGTCTTGTCTGCAAGAAAGAAAAACTTCTTTATCTTGCTAACACATTATCCAGATCACCCAGAAGTACCACTGAACAGCATGAAAATGAGCAATTTGATTTTGAAGTCATGGAAGTGAGAAATATTTCTTCCACATATCTTGATGAGCTGAAAGATCATACAGCCACAGATCCAGTCTTACAAAAGCTCAACTACGTTCTCAAAGAAGGATGGCCATCAAAGCAATCCAGTTTACCTCCAGAAGTGCAACCTTATTTTCCATGAAGAGATGAGATTTTGTCAGGCAATAGTATCATTATGAGAGGTCCAAAAGTTATTGTTCCCAAGACTTTGCAACAAGAGTACATTACTATCTTACATCAAGGTCACCCAGGAGCAGACTTTACCAAAAGATGAGCGATAGGACTAGTATTTTGGCCTTCTATGTCACAAGGTATTGAGAGAGTATTTTTATCTTGTTCAGTATGTAATAGTACAAAGCTACATCAACAGAAAGAGCCACTTCAGCTAAACTAGATGTGTGGATTTCTATGTACAACCCTGCACAACATTATTTCTGACAATGGCACACAGTTTGCAAGCCAACAGTTCAAAAGATTTGTTGAAGAGTGGGACTTTACTCATTTCACGAATAGCCCAGAGTATCCTCGGTCAAATGGTTTGGCTGAACTATGCATCCCAGTTCAAAGTTCAAAGCAGTTACTAGAGAAGTCAAAATGAGACAATAGTGATATTTGAATCTCTTGAATCTCAGAAATATTCATCATGATAAATATCTTGGTTCACTTGCTCAGAGACTTCTGTTGAGACAAACCAGAACGACATTGCCAAACAGTAGTCAGTTGTTGGTTCCATGTGTCAAAAACAACAGGTCAGTCAAAGCCAACTTGTTGAAGACACACCTAACCCAGAAGTCCTATTACAATAAGACCAGCAAACCGCTCAATCCATTAAGAGAAGGAGAAGTGGTAAGGATGCAAAAGTCCAAAGGTTATGATCAGATTGGTGTCATAAAGAACATCTGCCCAGAGCTGAGATCATAAACTGTGGAATCACAAGGAGCAGTTTTAGGTGGAATCGGAAGCATTTAATACCGGTGTCCGAGCCTATACCACAGCACCTAGCTTGTGAGAAGGACTCTTTATCTCTGAGTGGTTGTCCAGTGTTCCAGTTCCTTGATGACATTCCAGAAGCAATTTCCATTCCTGTGATGAATCCTGAGATGAGGTGTTCACTGAATCCTGTCCCTGTTGCTAAGTCCAGTCCTGATGGTTATGTCACAAGATCTGGTTGAGTGTCGAGACCATGTTCCAGATATACAACGACTTCAACATGACAATATGAATCATTTGAACATTGTGTTTTCTTTTATGACTGTGTATATTGATGCATGCCTACTGGCTTTCTTTTCTTTAAGAGGAGGAATGTAGATCATCGTGCATGTCTGTTTAAGAACCCTCCTGTGGGAATGTACTAATGTATTGATTACTGAGCATGTGCAGGGACAGAGTGCCATTTTGTGTTAAGATGTAGTGTAAGCATGTCTGTGTGTAAGTTCTATCTGTTAATCAGTTAATTTATAGTTACTGAAGCTGCTATCCATCCTGATGTGTTTTCATGTAATAAAGCTACTTAAACAAACTACCCCGCCTACTTGTCATCCTTAGAATAAGGGACGAGCGACAACATCCATGGCCTACATATAGTGCCCCACACATATTACATTATGTTGCATTTATCTGAAGGCAGAAGGAAGCATTTAACCTAAGTAGTCTCCACTTTTTGTGAGCTGAATATTCATCTTCCATATTTATCTATCTATTCATCATCATGCTTTCTCCACTTGCCCAAATATCATGTGAATACCTCTATGGACTTTTACTCTATCACAATTTCTGGGTCCACAGTCTTCCCCGCAAAGAACTACATTCACATATCTTGTAAGCAGTTGTGCCTTACAATATGTTGTTTGTGTCCAGTCATCCCTCCTGTCTTCTGGTGCAACCTGACCTTTTCATGTATCTCAATATCTTCTGACTTCCAGACTCATTTCCAACATAACAATAATTAGTTAAGACACCAGTTGGGTCATGATGTCTGTACAGAAATAAGAAAGAGAGATGTCAGAAGGAAGTTGCATTGTATTTGTACTCCTTGAAGGCTTAACAGCCAAGGTGCTAGAGTGTGTGAAAAGAGAATAAACTCTTTTGCTTGATGACTGTACATTCCTTTTGTGGTTCCATTACATTTCGTTTGGACTTGCAGTGACTGGTTTGTTTATGTCAGTGCTATTCCACTAAAGATTTACACACAAGTATCAAGGCTGAGTCCAGTCACATCAATAACATAAGTAAGTTACTAATGACTTCTTAAAAGTATACTCAAGTGGCATGTTCTGCCCGTATTATGGCCCTTTTCCATTTTAGTTTCTAGGAAGAAGACTCCCTGTTCCTCCAACCTCTTATCATATCCATTTATCACATCTTACTCAATCTACTGGTGACCTTCCTCTGGACTCCTTTCCTCAGCTTGAAATCTCTCTTGCTTTGTGGATGCTAGAATATAAACAATACTAAATAACTACAAAAATGTTGTCAGAACGAAACCCAGAAGAGTAATATCATCACTTTCATGTATGTGGAATATAATTTACTTGAAGATAAATCTCAACATAGTTTTTGGTGCTAACTTAGTCTGCACTCCATATTCCTCATGGGTCAGTTAGATGCTGTAAACACCCCAGGTCACTCTCCTCATAGCAAATTGATCACAGCAGTGTTGTTTTGGCCCAAAAGTACTCTGCATTTATCTACACCTGAATCTAAATGCCATCTTTCTGGACATTTGAATACCCTTTCTATTTCCTTATTGATTCTTCCTCATCCTCATCTGCTGCCTTTATCTGTGTCAACCACAAAAATAGGATAACAATGTTTTCTAGCCCCAGGTCAAATTCTTGTGGTACTCCACAAAACACTTCTGCCATTCCTGACAATGTCACACTGCCTACAAGCTTCTGTTTCTTATCTCCCACACATTACACCATAAGGATGCAGTCTTAATTGTACCCTTCATTTCCTGCAGCATTCCTAGCAAGCTCATGTGTGTGGTAGAGTCAAAGGCCCTGCCGAAGTCCTCATAGACCATTTCTACTCGTTCCCCTCTGCCAAGGTCTACTGTTATCTAGAAGTAAAATGGATACGGTTTGACTGACAGTGCCTTCTAGCCATGAACCCTTGCAGAGTGCAATCCTAGAGACTGTTGCCATCTACGAAAGCTCCTGTCTATTCCTTTAGAAATTTTCATGCCACTTTTTTAGACTTTGAAAGCCTGTAGTTGTATAGATATTTCCTGTTCTAACCTCACCCATTTCAGGACAGCACCACTTCTGTCTGGCCGCTTATCTGTTGAAGGTCTCTGTTAGGGGATCTGCCATCACATCGGCCAGATTCTTGCATACCCTGGGAGGTAGGTTGTCTGCAGCTTATACTAGGCTAGATTTTGTAGTCATAATTTTTCTCTTGTTAGGAAGGTAGGAAAAGTGTTTTTTTATAGGTTACTCTGGTTGTAAGGTCTTACTAGTAGAGCAACAGATATCTTTTTTAACCAATTGGACCTGGCATGTTTTGAATTTGAGGGATGACTAGTTGAGAAAGGAAGGAATACATGCATACATCAGCTCATCATGAGGGTATTCAGAAACAATTAGTTCAAATTATTTCTTGAAATAGTGTAATGAGCTGTGACATACAGGGAAGAAGCAATTCAGAGACACAATTAATATGACTGCACTGTAAAAGAAAACGCTTGGCACGCATGCGATGCAAATGGCAGCATAATGCAATCAAAGCAAATTATATCATGCTAATGAGACTCATTTCATATGCAAATTACAAAATCAAATATGTTGGAGTGATTCAGAGGAGTTTTAATTTACCAGAAAGAGCAACAATGCTCCTCTATTGTAGATTGCTGGATTTTTCAGTGTACAGGTGTTTCACAGATGTTATGATGCCAAGAGAAGCAACAGTGTTAGATGAACAGCATAGTCTGGTTCAAATCCACTACATGTGATTCTGCATGCAATCACCCTCTGTCACCAAGTCATTGCCAACCACTTCCTTATGGGCACACAACTTATGTCAGTTAATATGTATGTGGACAGATACATAGAATCAAGGAGATTTATGGACAACCTATCCCACTGGACATGAAGGCCTTTACAATGTTAATCATCCTTGCCATGAGCTGTGAGGGTTTTTTCTTCTGACAGGGACAGGTTGGTAGTTTCATAGGCATCAGCCCTGTGGATCTTACACCAGTTCCTTGATGTAATGTTGCAGTATGTGGAAGAGTATAAATGGTTTTCAAGAACAGAAAAGGACTGAAGCCACACTGTATAGACATTCTGGAGTGTAGTCCATTATACTGAGGTCCTGGGGCCAATGATTGCATTCACATTACCATCAAGGCCCCAACTCCTCCACATGGCATCTGGTACATCATCTGGAAAGGCTTACACTCCATCTTCTGCCAGCTGGTGCGCAATTCAAAGGGTATTGCATACAACATGCCTGTGTACCATCCAGTTAGTGCTCATTGCACCATCCAGGTAGTGCTCATTGTACTATCCAGGTAGTGCTCATTGTACCATCCAGGTAATACTCATTGTACTATCCAAGTAGTGCTCATTGTACTATCCAAGTAGTGCTCATTGTACCATCCAGGTAGTGCTCATTGTACCATCCAGGTAGTGCTCATTGTACTATCCAAGTAGTGCACTTTGTACTATCCAGGTAGTGTTCATTGTACCATCCAGGTAGTGCTCATTGTACCATCCAGATGGTGCACATTGTACTATTCAGGTAGTGCTCACTGTACTATCCAGGTAGTGCCCACTGTACTATCCAGGTAGTGCTTGTTGTACTATCCAGGTAGTGCTCATTGTACCATCCAGGTAATGCTCATGATTTGTTCATGTGGCACAAGTGTAATGTCTACCAACATTTTGGGCATGGTAATTTCCAACAGGGCCATCTAGTTAACAGATGCATGGATTAACAGTTGCATAGGCCAGAAAGGCTGTTTCCATAAATTTCGGCAGCAGGACATTCACAATGTGTTTATTGTTCAGTAATGGCTAATGTCCCCAATCTGAACACGACCCCCCCCCTCCCGTCCCACCCCTGAAGGCTCAAAACATTGTCAAATATGTTCAGACTTATGAAGGTAAACTTCTGCTGCTTGGATAGATCTGATGACACACCTTACCATGCTTCTGACACTGCACTCTATATTTATGTGTGTGCCATTTTACACAATATGGGAGTACAGAAGCAACTACAACTTTGGAACATTGCAGTACTGTCTGACTGACCTGTTGCATTAGCAGAGTAGAAGAGTGGTGCAGAGTCACTGGAGAAAAAGGCAACAATAGCAGTACCTTGTGAAAAGCAGAGGTGGATGTAATAAGTTGTGACAGTGGCAGTGAGGTGGCATCTGGTCCACAGCTATGGTTCATGACAAGGATAACATTGAATAAAACTAGTGCATGCATTAACACACCTAGTCTATGCATTTCAGTGCATTGACTGGCCATGCTGTGCATCATTATCATTATCATCATCATCATCATCATCAACCCCCTTTTCCCATGTTCTACATAGGGTTGGCATGTCATGTCAACTGTTGCCATCTCTCTTTCTATTCAATGCCACTCTGCTGCCTTTTTTGACAGTCATGCCTGACTGTCACAGGTCTTCTCTCACACAATCCATCTGCCTCTTTGCTGTACAGCCTTGTTTCCTGCTGCCTTTTTCCTGCCTGTCCCAAATCTTTTTCACCATATTGTCTCTGCTTTTCTGCACATGCATCCAAACTACCATAATCTGTTCTGTTTGACCTTTTCTGCAACTGGAGATACTTTGGATTCTGCCCTTATGCCCTCATTTCTTCATCTGTCCCACAGTGTGCACCCTACCTGCAGTCTCTGGCACTTCATCTCCATCACTTCTAGCTTCCTCAGCTGCTCAGGTTTCTGTACCATACAGAATTACTGGTCACACCACTGTTTTGTACACCTTACTTTTCAACTTCTTTGGCATTATTTTGTCATATATTTCCCCTGACACTCTGTGCCAACTGGCTGTAGCCTCTCTGATTCTAGTTTTGACCTCCTTATTCAGATTTCCATTCTGTTCAACTGCTGTGCATCAAATATTTCATTATACATACAGGCCAGAGGGGTGTAAAGGGCAAAGCCATCATTTGTACAGGTGAGGTAGGGCACAGTGAAGTATAATTCCAATGCTGCCATAAATATAAAAGTGTGGGTCAATGTGATATATATGCAGGTGGGCAACAGGTTGGTGGAAGTCAAGGATGGCATCCTTCAGTATGAATCTTCCATATCATGAACATTTGCCAGGAGCACCATGTCAACTAGCAGTATCTGGGCAGGAATCATCCTGCAAGAGGGATGGTGTGGCAATTTGGAAGCATGTACAGGAACACCAATGTGGCACTCCATGTTGGGGATGCAACTGATGGACAGCATCAGTTACTCTGAGGATGCCCACAGCTACTCGTTTTACTCAACAGGATATCAGGGGATAGGTATGTTGTGGAACTGTGTGGCCCGCATTGGCAGGCCCAGTGGTGAATCTCTGTAGTAGTGTCAGATGAGCACTGAGCATGTCTCTGAAATTGCCAATGCCCATATATGGAGGATGCAACAGCCAGGGTGACAGTACTGCATCCTCAGGACATCTTGTGCCTACTGTATAAGTCTAACTTGTGACTATATACCATGAATCTGCACCCTTGCAAGGCCATGATGAGCATTTGATAACATTCTATTGATGCACCACTTAATGCCATTTAGACTACCAATGCCCTCAGCAGGTGTGCTTGCTTCAGGTTCCTGTATGCTATATCAGTTTACATGCATGTGATTGTGTATCCTCATGTAGGTCATGCAGCATGCTCATCTTCTCAGCCATGGTGTGCTTAACAGCTGTCTGTGTCTGGAGGACTGGCCTGTACATCCACTGATTGATTCAACTCTAGTACCCAGGTCAGAAAATACCCTATAGTCATGGTGGTGACAGCCACCTACACATTTATCCCTTCTGGTAGGTAGACATACCTCGGAGGCATTGTGGCTGCTAGATGTCAGCTGAGGTAGTGACTCCTGTGTATCTTGAGTATCTTGAGTGTGGCTGACATGGACAAGATGTCCAGTCTGTAACAGAGGTGATGCTGGAGATTTGGTCCTCCCTGTCACCACCAGAGCATATACACCTACTCCAATGTTAGCAATGTTGACAGTGTCACTGAGTCATCTGACTGTGTCATGTGCATGGTACTGTCTATATCAGCCACAGGTGACCTGCTGGAGTGAGTAATGTGTTTACTTTTAGTTCTGGACCATCCACCAGTAGTAATTGTAAAAGCATAAAGATAACATACCTATGACAGTACTGAGCCAAGTGCCTTATTCTTTATGATTTGTGGCATGCATACTGGTACAGGTCACTGATTTAAATAGAAAATGGGCACACACATATATTGTGTTGGAAGGTGCTGCAGCTGTAGCCTTAATGTACCTCAATAAAAGGTATGCAAAGGTATTTTGCTAAATAAATCCAAAAAGACCAAATCGAAGGCACGAAACACCAGCAAGGTTCCACAGTTTAATGACTGGATATGTAAAAACAAACAATATTCCATCCACAATAATTAACGCTCTTAGCTGAGAAATTGCGTTTTCGTCGTTCCTCACAATGACTTCATCAGATACAATCAATTCCAGTTAATTAGAGCATTAAATACAAAAAACTTTTTAAAAAACAACCAATTAATCACAGTGCATTTCTAAATAACCAATCAATAGGTATTCCTCATGAATATTAAAACCTAACTAGCCCTGTTAAAAACAACTTTTTACTTAAACTTTTTAATAGATAAATACATTTAAACAATTATTGTTATATACTTTTTAATAAATAAAAACAATTCAATAAAATCTGTAGTGCAAGATAAAAAAATTAATAAGTTAATATAGAAACAACATTTGTTTGGAAGATTAATTTCATTTAAGTGCTGTGTCAATTGTAAGTAAATATTACCATCTATTGGCCATTCTATAAATTACAAGCTTCAAAAATTAATTCTTTTATTTGTTTTTTTAAATATTTGCAGCTTTTATTTTTAACACAGGGACCATGGATACACTTTCATTTAAACCAGGTTTTTTAGTGGCATTAAGATATATTTGCCACCATAATTCCCTGTAAGCCAATCTTTCCTCCCAAAGTCCCCCTCTTGCGTCCTTTACCACTTGTTCAAGGACAAAGAATTCAAAAGATGCCTCTGTACAGTCCTTTGTATGTCTAAATAAAGCGTTAGTATCTTTCGCTTTAGAAATCTCGTAAAGATGTTCATATATCCGCCTCCTCAGGACACGCTCAGTTTTACCTATATAGAAGGAATTACATTTTTTGCAAATGCTGATATAAACTACACCCTTTGTTTCACAATTGTAAAAACATTTACTTCTTATGATTTTATTGTTCCTACTGGGAATGGTAATTTCACCAACATTTGACATATAAATACACTGGTTACAATGGCCACACTTATAGCTACCTTTCCTTTTTTGACCTTCCATCCTTTCACTTGTTATATTCTTTCTAGTTTGGGTTTCTAAAATATTCTTTATAGACCTGGCATTTCTATATATAATCTTAGGAATCCAATTATTCATGCCATCTATGTCCGATAGAGCCAGAAATCTAGTCCATTCATTTCTAAATAAGTCACTGACCCTTACATTTGACACATTGTATTCCATAATAAGGGCCTGCTCGTATCTTCTTTCATTATCAATATTAATAATCTCGTTTTCTGTAATGTTATTAATTAGTTTTTGTCCCTTTATTGGCTGGAACCTAGATTGCCTTCCCAATTCCACCTCAGTTCTTAGCTTTATTATAAAGTTTTTCGGATAACCCCTTTCCTCAAACATTTTACTTAATAGATTGCATTCAATAAGAAAGTCTTCACTAGTGCTGGTCATCCTACTACCCCTCACAAACTGTCCCTTGACAATATTCTTCTTGCAATGTGAGGGGTGTGCACTAGTGAAGTGGAGAAAGGAATTACAGAAAGTTTTCTTCCTGTAAACCTTAGTTTCAAAATCCATTCCTTTCTTGTATATTTCAACATCCAAATAAAGCAACCTATCTCTTGAAAGGGAGTAAGTAAATTTTAAGAAATTGGTGGAATTGCTAATGTATTCAAAAAATGCATTAAATCTTTCAATACCTCCTGTCCAGAAGATAACTATGTCGTCTAAAAAACGACGGTACAAAGTCCAATAGTCTTTGTAACAAGAATTAATTACATAGTCTTCCTCCCACTTTGTTAGGACAATATCAGCATAAATGGGTCCACAAGCTGTGCCCATTGCTGTACCCTGAATTTGTTGATAATATTCACCTTGGAAGGTAAAAAAATTGTATGTCATTACCAAGTCCACTAAACCTGTAATGGTACTTTTTTCAGCCAGTGTTAGTTTGGTGTTTTTGTAAACCATTTCTTCAAACATAAACAGGTTGGGTGTATTAATTCCAATACCTCCCCCTCCCCCTTCTCCCCCCCCCTTTTTTGAAAATTTTGACGTCTATCCTGTTTATTGTAAGAACTATGAGAATCTCTCATTAAAGGGGGAAATTCATCATCATAATCTAAAAATTCCCTTTCTTTACCTTCATCCTCATAATTAACAAAAGGCTGGTCACCATTTTGTTGATAAGCATCATTCCTCTTAAAGGGCGGCTTAGGGTAATGAGTGTTATTTTCGTATTCATGTATATCTCTTTTTAACTTACTTATTTTCCTCTCAATAATTTCACTACATTTCCACTCAATATCATCCTTAATTTTGTAATACTTGTCCCTTTCTTCTCTTATTTGAAATATAAGGTCTTCCTTAACACATAAATCTAATGTTTCTATCTCATTTTGTAATAAATCTTGCACTCTATTATTCTCCTGAATAATTAATTTCAAAATTTCAATACCACATTGGTTGAAAACTTTCAACAATTCCTGATGAAAAAGTGATCCCCCTATAACATTGTTGGGATACTTAAATATTCTAAGACCCTTGGGGACCACCTTTCTAGTAATGCACTCTGTTAAATATTCGTTCGGACTGTACAGAGGCATCTTTTGAATTCTTTGTCCTTGAACAAGTGGTAAAGGACGCAAGAGGGGGACTTTGGGAGGAAAGATTGGCTTACAGGGAATTATGGTGGCAAATATATCTTAATGCCAATAAAAAACCTGGTTTAAATGAAAGTGTATCCATGGTCCCTGTGTTAAAAATAAAAGCTGCAAATATTTAAAAAAACAAATAAAAGAATTAATTTTTGAAGCTTGTAATTTATAGAATGGCCAATAGATGGTAATATTTACTTACAATTGACACAGCACTTAAATGAAATTAATCTTCCAAACAAATGTTGTTTCTATATTAACTTATTAATTTTTTATCTTGCACTACAGATTTTATTGAATTGTTTTTATTTATTAAAAAGTATATAACAATAATTGTTTTAAATGTATTTATCTATTAAAAAGTTTAAGTAAAAAGTTGTTTTTAACAGGGCTAGTTAGGTTTTAATATTCATGAGGAATACCTATTGATTGGTTATTTAGAAATGCACTGTGATTAATTGGTTGTTTTTTAAAAGTTTTTTGTATTTAATGCTCTAATTAACTGGAATTGATTGTATCTGATGAAGTCATTGTGAGGAACGACGAAAACGCAATTTCTCAGCTAAGAGCGTTAATTATTGTGGATGGAATATTGTTTGTTTTTACATATCCAGTCATTAAACTGTGGAACCTTGCTGGTGTTTCGTGCCTTCGATTTGGTCTTTTTGGATTTACCTGGTTTATTTCGTATTGGTGTTTTTTTCTTGGTTTATTTTGCTAAATAACCTGTATACACATGTAAATTGGTAAACAACTATATGTACTTGCCTTTGTTAACCTGGTCCATTAACTATAGCTACTTGGGATGTTGTCACAAGCCCAGCTCCAACATCTAAGCCAATATCAAGTTTGAAGGTTCACCTTCTTGCACTGGATGTGGTTACCAGGAATTCCTCCACTTCTGTGAACCACATCTACGTTGGTAGTTCATCTCCTCCCGTATTCCTTTCCCTGAAGATGTATTATGTCTTGTTCTTGACATGCAGTATTACATTAGTGACTCTAAGATACATGTGAACTGCTCTCCTATTATGCATGCCTACAGCACTGATGTCCTGCACCACTTCCTACCACTACTGGTCTTGGAAAGACTTGGTTTTACATTTTCAAGGATATGCATACCAAATGTTTAGAAACTGTAATAACATCTCTATCCCCTTGAGGGTTGTTTCCAGCCACCACAATTCTCTTGTACCCATGGCAAGACATTAACACCTATGCGTTACTTGTGGTTCAGTGTTCAAATGCATGAGAGTCCTTGGCAGATCTCTATGTCTCAGTACTGCCCATCTGTTTCCTTTAGGTAACCACATACCAGTCTGCTGTTGTGCTGTTACCATTCCCATCTTGCCCGATATTGACAGCAACAATAGCCATGTCAATGTGCTGATGGTCAGTAGTGTTGTGCACTCCTATGAATCTCACCCCCCCTGTCTAGACATATCCATACAGTGACCTATGTACAGGAAACATTGTTTCGTCCTGTGGCATGTTATGCAGACAGTACACATAAAGTCATATTGTGGTCCCTAACCTGGACAGTAGCATCATACACTCTTGTATAATGCTCGATGTTCTTTGTCAGGGTCATCCCCACTGAGAACAATAATCTGTTGTGCCATTATGCTATGTTGTCTGTCAGTTTGAAACTCCCCCCAACTGTACCATAACCTGTTATGCCCTTGTGCTATGTTACCTCACCAAATCTATTGTTTCTTATTTGTCCCTCTTGTTTCCATAACTCAGGGTTTTTCATTTCACTGCTGAAATACATTACTGGCCATCTCTTGTTTTTTTCTCTATGCTTATGCTACAGCAGAAAACTTCTCTAACTGAACTCCTATTTCTGTCTTGCTGGCCTTAATGTGGTCTGCTGTAATATGGCAACCACACTTTTTGTTGTGCTAGAAAAGGCCTTGCAGCATAATGATTATGATAATCTCTGAATCACATTGTGCTAGCGTATTCAGGTAGCACTACTGGTTCTCAGGCTAGGATGACATGTGTACACTCTGCTTATGCACAGAGAAATCCATAGTGCTGCCATTCTCCACAAGGTATATTTTCCTATAGCACACCATTATTGTTCAAGATGTATATCATGTGGTATCCGTAATGACACATTTTACTCATCATTCTGACCTTTTGAGTGGACGTGGTCACTTCAGATACTGGGTTCAGCAGGAAACTTAAATCTTTTTGTATCTGCTGCAAAGACACTATCAGGAGCACCTGCTGGGTCATTATAATGGGCCCTTATATAAGACTGATAACCAATAATTGCCTCCCAAAGTGATGAGTGATGCTACTGGCATCTTGCACTATGGCCATCAGTAGACTGCATTGCTATAGTGACCTGTGGAGGTACAACCTCAATCTGCTGATCTAATGGGAAGCAGTGGTTAGGGCTAGTAAGTCAGCATTTTACAGAAAACACAGAGTATATGTTTTTTGAATGCATTTTCTGGCTATTGTCTGCTGGCCTCCTTGATTTCCATTGGGGAGGGGGATACATTGTACAGAATAATCCATGTTTTTTCCACATCACCTAAAGAGATTGTCTTCAGCAGGGAGGCCTGTCTAAGGAGGTCTGGCATCTGCCCAGGCAGTGAAATTTGTACACTGTGCATTTCTACATGTAAACTAATGTGTTGTATTTTTTCTCTTTCTGATTTTGTCTCCTTCTTCTGCAGGTTCAGCTGTGATGTAAGATGTGAAGCAGCAGTTGCTATCTAGGAATAAGAACGTACTTGGCAGGATTTTTTTTTACTTCCAGATAAAAGAAAAGATTCAGCTTCTGGTGATATTTTTTAGCACAATATACAACATAAATTCTAAATTCTGCCAAATAGTTTGTCTTGTATCAAAGTACCACTTAAAGAGGACTGAATATGGTTCAAAACATAATTTTCTATATCTGTTTTCCTACATGCTTTTTGTAAAAGTGTCAACTCAGTTTTTATTGTGTTATCCACAAGGTTACCCTGGTGTTGTTTTTGGAAACTGGGATGTATGGCTAAGTATTTATAGGAAAGTTTGATAACTCGGAATCCAAATCAGTATGGGAAAAAATGATGTCTGTGGAATGTGACATCTGAATTGCTGGACTTGGGTAGATAAAAGTGGAGGTTGTAAGAATATTGCAATCATATTTTTTTAGTCAAGCTGGGAAACATCAAATGCTCAATAAAAAAGGTGTTACACACAGAAGCAGCTTACACAGAAATGGAACCTTTTAAGGACTTCATTCAGCTAAGACTTAGTCAGATATCATCCCTAACATGATTTGGGTATCACTGCTGTGTTCAGTTGCGCTATGTGATACTGTGTGATTCAGAGACATGATAAAGGTGCACTTTGCAACATGTTATTTGTTATCATGTCCATAATCGCAATGGTGCTGTTTGATCTAACCATGCCAGTGATCCCACTACCAGCTCATACAACACATATACACATGCCAATATTCATGCATATTCTCACAGACACACACACGTACTCAAGTAGTCACAAACATACAGACATGCAGACAGCTGAAAGCATGCCCCTACGTACACATACACACACACACACACACACACGCACATGCACACACACACACACACACACACACACACACACACACACACACACACACACACACACACACAGAAGAATCACACTCACACAAAACAAAACACCTGCACAAATGCTCCCTCACAGACATGTACAAACAAACACAGATGGTTTCACACTATTTACTTGTGGTGACACTAACAGACCCACTTCTGCAATAGAAATGAATGGTTGTATTTCATTTAAAGACTGTGTACATTTTTCCCCTTTTCTGCTTGAATAGCAGAATACAACTATTCTTTGAATCAGTGGTGTCTGAATCATTCACACAATGCACTGTGCAGTCCTGCTGATAACAGGTTTGTGCATGGTGTTATTCAGTTCTGAATCCAAGGGTAGAAACATGGGTCATCAAAACCTACCACTGAAGAAGTTGTTGCTTTATAAATGTCATTTAACTACCTTTCACATTTTTGTCTATTTTCCAATTGTTTAAGGATTTTTGAATGAATCCATTTGAAGTCATACTTCAAAGTTTCAAATACCTCTGTCAGATATTGCATTCATTTGTTATGGAATATCAAGTTCTTGGTATTTTGTCAGAATCTGAAATGATTGCATGGATGTTTCGCTTCTGCAAAGTATGGACTACCTGGTGTTCTTTTGTTCTGTATTCTAGGAATGGAATTTTGAAGAAATGTGACGTGATATATTTCACTTTGTACAATGAGTTTCTAATGCATATTCTTGATTTTAATGATGTTGTACAGTTATGTTGAATTTTCTTTTGCAATAAATAAAATAAACTCTTATTTGTTTATTTGATAAATGCCATGGGACTTTTTGTGTCTATATGAACTAAGTTGAATGTTGATTTAACAACTCTAAAAGATGGCATCACAGAAGTCCCCATTAGATTGTATTACTGTTTTGGAAGATGAATCCATGCACCTAGTTTGTGGAAAGTGTTCACAGTTTTATGATCCTCCTGGTATAAAAGGCAAGTCGACAATCTACTAATTGATTGACACTTACATCTCTCCTTTCATCTTTTGCCTTTGCTGCTCTCGTGTTGGCCGCTGATGCATGTTGTGTTTCTAAAAATGTATCTGTCAGCTACCTTTCAACAATATGTAATCTCAACTCTGACTGGTTATGGATGCCTACATCCAACATATCATGTGCTCATGTCCACGATGACTTGAAAATAAGTAAACTGATCACTCATTTACCGATATGTTGTGTCTGCAAAAGAACTTGACAAGATTGACCATTTGGGGCACAGGAGAATAATATGCTGATAAATACATAAAAAAAACTAAGCATATGAGATTTGGGAGACCTAAATTGAAAGGTGAATATTTAATACAGCACACAGTGATGGAAACTGTAGATTCATTTAAGGACCTGGCTATATGAGCTGATCCAGTTATGAGTTTTTCTAATCATATCAACCAATAGGTTAATGATAGCTATAGAACTTTAGGTTGTATAAAAAGATTTACAAAGTCTTGGAAATCAGCAATGATGAAGTCATTATTTGATTGTTATATTAGACCCAAACTTGAGTATAGGTTCATAGGTTCATAGGTTGGTACTAGGCTATTGGCCCTAGGGCCTATACAAGCCTAGCCATAACAATTCCCTGGATATTTCTTTCCACAATATTTACTTCCCTGGACCCCTGTCTAGCAGGGTGACTGACATGATCCCTGGGGTGAATTTCCTATCTCCCATCCAATCATCAAGGTTCCTTTTGAAGAGGGCCAAGGAGGCACTCTGCTTGACATGTATGGGCAGTCTATTCCAGAGTATGGGGAGGCTCTGGGTCAGGAACCTATCCCTCCAGCATGTTTTGTTCATTGTGATGACAAGGTTTAAAACCCTGGAGTGTGTGGCTCTGATGGATTGGGATTTCTTTAAGTGGAGCATGTTCAACAGCTCAGGGTTAGACATGGCCTTGTATGTTAAGCAGAGATCGCCTCTGAGTAGATGATATGCTACAGAGTATAGCTGGAGATTTTTTAGACAGTCAGCATATGGCATCTGCTTTAGGCCGGTGATTCTTTTAGTGAGGTATTTCTGCGGCCTTTCCAGCTGTTGCAGATGTCTTGTGAGGTACATACCAAACGGGGCGTTATACTCTATAATGGGTCTAATGAGGGATGAGTACAGTGGGATAATGACCTCCTTTTTTCTGGATGAAAAGCCCTTAGTGATGAGGTGTGCCACATAGAAGGATTTCCTGACTGTTGTGGTGATGTGGTTATCAAAGGTGAGACCACTGTCCACCTGTGTCCCTAAGTCTCTCATCACACTTTCGATGTTTAGAGTACTGCCACCTATGTGGTAATTCATGGGTACATGTTTTTATTTTTCCAAAGGGGATAACTATACATTTCTTGGCATTAAGCTTGAGCCCATGGCTCTGGCACCAGGCATCTGTTTCTGTAAGGCCCTTTTGTAGAATATCCACATCATTTGGGGATTCAATAATGGCACCAGTTTGCATTCATCTGTCCCTTAGTGTTGGCCTGTACTTCAGAAAAGTAGATGCCAAACAAGAGTAGTTCCAGGAATGAACCCTGAGGTACTCCACTTGTCACTTGTCTGGAGCTGGATTTGGAGTCGGCTACTTTTACAGTCTGGGTTCTATCAGTAAGCCAGATGGCAACCCATCGAGTGACATAGGGATTTATGACCAGCTTAGTAAGTTTATCTATGATTCCAGAGTGGGGGATGGTGTCGAAGGCCTTGGCAAGGTCCAGATAGGCTGTTTGGTCTGCCTTACCCTCGTCCACAGCTCTGGAGACGGATTCGAAGAAGTCAATCAGGTTCAGAAGACAAGATCGGCCCTTCACAAACCCATACTGGGTGGGGTCCAGTGTTTGAAGGTCGCCAATGTCTTTGTTTATAAGTTCCATGATAATGCATTCCATGCCCTTGCAGATCAGGCTCGTCATATATGTCATGTATGTATGTCATGTATAGAATAACAACATAGAAACCTGTAAGAAAACAAGCATGAGTAAATTGAAAAAAGTAGAGTAGAAATATACCAATGGCATCCATGGATATGAACATTAAGTTATTATGAATGACTGAAATATATGAACTTGGTACAGTGTCTCATATAAATATTCAAGAGGAGCTCTTATTCAGGTATATAGAACATTTAGAGACAACTACCTCTGGGAATATTTGGGGTTATCAAAACGTAGTAGAGAATCATCAGACAACCTATGTGGAAGATCCAGTGGAAATGAAAGGTGTACTAACTGGTTCTTTGAGAGAGTAGCTGATGCATGGGATATACTACCAAATTACATTAAAGCAAGCACTAGTTTAGATATTTTTAAGAAAAGCATGGACACATATGGGAATAACTGTTTTGTTATATTGGCAGGCTGGAAGGGCATTATTTCCCATCCTTGAAATATTTGTCTCCATGCATGTATATATGTCCCCTCACTGAAAACTTGGTCACCCTTTCCATGTCTTCCAAAGTCTAAACACAAGATCAATTCAGTATAACTCAGTCACTCCTTTAATCCCTGTGTGAAGATCTGATGACAGCAGCCTTTCCACCAAATGTGACATAAATGCTGTTTCCTAGTCTGTTTCAATAAATAATACACAAAATATTACCTTGACACCAAGAGCATAGAGGGAATATGTGCTAGTGTCCTGGGCATGGGTCTCTAACATCCACACCCAGATTAGACTGCACACTATTCACTTATAGAACCATAATACTCAATCCATGAACCAATGTCTCCCTGCAACTTCCAGTTACCCATCTGCTCTAAGTTTGCCAATTGATATCTCTTTCACTGATAGTCAACTGAAGCAGTCTCAAAGACGTGGCCCTACAGTTTGTTATTCCTCATTTTAAATGCTCAATCTCTTCTCAGCTAAGCAACAGTGCATAAATACACTTGTAATAAATAAATACCAACCACAAGAGCTTAAATATAATTAAAATGGATTTTACTTTAATAAAAAATAGAACAAATACAGAATAAAATATACACGAGTTTGCACACAAAAACATTAAAATAAAGCATAGTAACGATAGCTAGAATGCATACAGAAAAATTTAACACCATCTATCAAAGTTTCATAGCTGCTACAAGAAGTTTTGCACCTTAAAGTAACCAGCTAATTTTCACAGATAAGTTATTTTCACAGCAAGTCCACAACTACTCTCTTTCAGCATTTCAATAAGCCTCAGTTATATAGCCAGAGTTCTTTTGTGACTTCATTGCTGCTATGGAGACTGGTCATAAACCAGCTAGTCCCACAACCGTGACAACAGTTCGAGTTTGTTAAAATACCTTCACATCTATCTCTTATTGAACTGAATCCCAGTTGATTTTTAAAATTTCCCATAACCATTACATTCCAGTGTTGTTTTATCTTTGTCTGTTATCTTAGATGAAGGCGCCATCCTTTCTGAAGAAATAGTCCCTTACTCTGCCCTTTAATATCTGGACAAACAACAGTGTTTACTAGGGACACATACAATGCAGGTAAACATGCCAGAAACAGAAGGGAGAAAAATACATAGGAAAAAAAAATAATACATTCTGCTTCATTCGACCTGGCATAAGCATATTTCACAGACATTCACTTTTCGCCTGGCATCACCTTTGGCTTCACACCCTGTAAAGACTCTTAATGGAATCGGTAACAGATTCTCAGATCACCAAAATCTTCTCCTCTGTCCCCACATTGGCTTTATCTACATGCATCAGTTCATAGTCCATGTCATTTCACCTGTTAGATGCATGTTTTTCCAATACCATTGCACCATCTCCAGCATTACTCACTGTCACAGTCAATTAGTTCCCTCTGTATATTACAACAGATTTATCCCTTATGTTGTCTTCTAGCTAATCCTGACCACTGTTGTGCATCGCTGGCTCTGCCTGTGCTGATTCTATTCAGTCTCCTTCTTGTCTTCCTGCACCTATTGTTTTTCATTCCTCTCCTCTCCTCCTGTTGATTCCCCATAGCTCTCTGTTTATATACTGTTGTCCAGTTTCATTGCACCTTTCTTAGCTGTCTTCCCAGTCTCAGTATCTGCCTGTCATTCTCTACATGTATAATGGAGGTTTGAAGGATGCTTCATGCTCGCCAAATGATTTATAAAAATCACTGCATACCAAGATTATATATTCCCCATTCCAAAGATGGGCTGGACCTCCTTGAAATTGATTGCATGTATAGATCTGCAATCATGGGACTCCACACATCTCTGCTGACCTCACAAGATCCAAACATAGTGAAAGTTTTGAAAAATTAAGAGAATAAATTTAAGATGACTTCTCTGCTTAATCTAGCAGAAACATATCGGCATCAAGCAGGAATGCAAATCAAACCAAATAAAAACCAGGCAGCTGAATGTGCCAAAAAACAAAAGAAAGAATATAAGGTGAATGACCAGATGAGAAAGTAAGAAATGTGGGAAATGCATAAATACAGTTGCAAGTATAGAAAACTTCTGGAAGAACCTCATGTTGATCAGGAACAAACTCAGTAATGGTTAAGGAGAGACACATTCAAACCAAGAGATGAAAGGTTAATATTGGCAGCACATGATAGTGCATACACATTGGTTTACAAATTCCATTGAACATGTGGGAAAAACAGACAATTGTAGGTTTTGTAAAACCAAATTGGAAACAGTTGCTCACCTTGTTGCTGGCTGTGACTAATGGCAGAAGGACTGAATACTGAAAGGCATAATAATGTGGCAAGATTGTTGCACTGGGGATTGTGCAAACATTATGGTATTGAAGTGTCTAAAAAGCACTGGAAACATGAGCCACAAAGGATCAGAGAAAATGATGAAGTTTACATTACATGGGATCATCCATTACAAACAGTTTAAAAGAGAGATGCTAGAAAACCAGTTGTAGTGGTCCATGAAAAGAAGACAAAAGTAGCATTGATAATTGAAATCACCACACCCAGTGACTACAGTGTCGCATACAGAGACACAAAGTCATAAAATATCAGGATTTGCAGGCAGAAATGAGAGTAATGTGGAAGAAAGATACCCAGACAGACCCAATAGTAGTAGGAGAAATGGGTCTTATAAAGAAGAATCTACACTCATATTTTGATGTGTTACTAATACATGTAACTCTGTACGAATTGCAGAAGGAGTTATTACTGGGCACACTGTGGGTGCTGCTAAGAGCACTCCTGGCTGACATCAAAGATTGAAACAATACTAATTTCATGAACTTTAATCATACTTTGACTTGGGAATGGAGTCCATTCCCATCATTGTATTAGAAACCCAAAAGACCTGGAGAAATGAAAAAAGAGATTAGAATGCTCATGCTCTTTTGACTCAAATCCCAGTCTTTCCAATAAGCACAGCCCCAGTGTCTCATTTGTCCATACTACCTGGCATTCTAGGACATTGAACATAGAAGATGACAGCTTCAGATGCTGAAAAAATCACAATATTTTGTCAGGTTTCATGCTTTAAAATAAGCCTGCTTCTTAACAGTATGTTTTGCTTGGTTTGTCTGCAGCACCTCCGGAGATACTAAAATGTGTAGGGCACTTAACGCACAAATATATATTTTTGTTTATTTTATTTTTATTTTTATTTAGTTATTTTATTTATTTATTTAAAGTTTGTTAGCCATGGTAAAGCCCTGATTCACCTAGACAATTTTCAGGCTCAGCATAGTGGAACTACAAGCAAAGAAACAATAATCTTTTATTAATATCATTGCAAAACCGATAATGCAAGAGCAAACATGGAGGGGGTATTGGGATAAAATGCAGCATAAATGACTACAATCATAAGTAGATATGATACAAGAATTACAATAAACAACTTGCAAATCAATTGCATGGGTTGTGGAAGAGAGAAAGGCATGACTTAAATGAAGTGAAGAAGGGAAAGGAGGGAGACAGGAAAGAAAGAAAGAAAGAGAAAGAAAGAAAGAAAAAAGAAGTGTGGGGGGGGGCAAGGTGCAAATGTGCTGTTACTTCCTATCCAGATTAAGGAGGGCTATATAGTTCAACAGGACTTTGGGATACATCTAGCTCTCAACCTCTTAGCTTAAGAAATCTGGACAGAGCCTGACAAAATGGGGGGCAAAGGTCCAAAACTAGGGACAGATTTTAAAAATTGCTCTTATAAACTTAGAAAGTTACTAGAGTAGCAGGGTTTGTGTTATATATGTTCTGAAGGACTCGGTGTCTGAAACTCAAATATATGTCATTATTTAATGAGTTCAATCCTCAGATCATCTCAGTAATTTGCCAGAAAACCACAAATTTTATGAGGAATAGACCAAAAATATGAGTCAAAAATCTGGACATTCTGTAAAAATTTGGACAGTTGAGAGGTATGACTTTGGGGACATATTACTTGATAAGCCAGGGTGCACCCACCTGAAAAAGAACCACATAACACAGAACCTCACTGGCCCATCAAACAAGCTTGAGTATGATAAAACAGACTCTGAGAGAGGAACTACAGCTGATTATTGATCTGTAGGTAATAAGAGAGTCCAGTAGTTCACTTCTGGTTTATACGTCTTACAATAAAATATAAACTAATAAATAAATGTTCAGTAAAACTGCAAAAAAATAACCTGACCATGCTAGAGTTTTTTACTGTGTGATACCTTAAACCTCCTGTAATGGAGGCGCATGGGATATACACAAATGATTCCTTAAGGTCAACAAGTGGTTTAGTGATATGGCTTCTGAATGTCATTGACTTTTTTACTTTTTAAGTCTTTATGGTTGCATTCAGGCCAGTAAAGCAAATCCATTTAGCTGTGGACATGCATAGTTCAGTCTTTTTATTGACCTCATCAGCACAACATAAGAGGATACTTTGACTATACTTCAGAAACACATTTTTTTTCAATCCAGATGATACACATATTGCATATATTTCTGATATTTAATCTGAAATTGACATAATTCCCTTACTACTGGGTAGAATCTTAGGGACATTTTATCGATGGAGTAATTAACTCGGGATGACAATTTTCCATAGCACATTATAATGTATTTTTTGGCATTGTGTTTTAGGCCATTGCTTTGGTACCAGTTATTTGTCCATGCTAAACCCACTTGCAGGTTGTTGGTATCTTGGGAAAAATGTATAATAGCTCCCAATTTATAGTCATCTGCAAACCTGCTCACCCCGAGGCCTTGAATGTTGTCATTGACTTCAGAGAAGTAGATGCCAAATAGGAGCATCCCAGCACAGAGCTATGGGGTACTTTGCTGGTGACCAGTCTCTTGGTGCGGGTGTTCTCACTGATCCTGACTTCTTGGGTCCTGCCTCTGAGCCAGCCAGCAATTCAGCAAGTTATGTAAGGATTTACTCAGAGCACTTGTCAACAATACCTGAGTGTGGTATTGTATCAAATGCCTTAGCCAGGTCAAGATAAGCAGTATGCACTGTTCAACACTTATCCATTGCCCTGGTGACCTTCTCAAAGAAGTCTACCAGGTTAAATACGTATGACTTTCCCTTAACAAAGACATATTGTTATGGGTCCAGTGTCTGTAGGTTGCCAATGTCTTTAATTACCATTCCCATGATAATTCATTCCGTGGCTTTGCATATTAGGCTTGTTAGACTGACAGATTTTTAGCAGCTATATAAACAAAGGTTTAAAAGTTATTGTAAAGTTTAACAATGTGCAATTTTGGCAAGGAATAGATTCACTTGTGAGTCTACCTTCATTGTTTACTTAGCCACTAGTGAATCTTGTGACTGTTTTTATGTTTGCAAGACCAGCAGAAAGTTGTCAAAATGAATTTATGAGTACATGTTGGCTATTAAGAATAAAGATGCAACTAATGCATTAGCTAAGCATTCTTTGACATGTAATGATTTTAAAAAAATATATTTTTGTTTTTGATTGTGTTAGACTGGTTGCTTTCACTGGGGGAATCAATACTATTTTAGAAGCCAAAGAAGGCAACTGGGAACTTTTATTACAAGCTGACAAACTGCCAGGTCTAGATGATAGTGTTAATGTCAAGTGTCTTTTAAATCCTTTATTATATGTTCTATAAACCATTTTGTCAAAAGTTCAGTAAATAATGGATTTATTTATTTGATTTTTATATGTATTAATGTATATTTATTTAACTATACAGATAGTAATTTAGACATAGCCACTCAATTTAACCACCACTTCACAAAATCCATCCTGGCTCTGTCCAGCCAGCTAACCAGTCATAGTCCATCACATACCCAAACCAATCAACCAGAAAAGACTCCCTCCTTTACTTTATCACCTGTCCCCACCTCTACAATTAAGAAACTCCTTCTAAAACTTAAACCCACCACCCTTGCAACTGATAACATACCTGCTACTTTTATAAAAATGGCCTCTGACTCGCTATCTTACCCCATCTCCATCCTAATCAACTGCTCCATACAGGAATCCTATATTCCCAAACTCTGGAAAGTATCTTATATTATTCCTCTTCATAAAGGGGGTAACTCCTATGACTTCTCAAACTACCGACCCATTGCCATCTTATGCCCCCTATCTAAAATTCTAGAGAAATGCATCCATTTGCAAGTCATGAAATTCCTGAACACACATCAGCTCCTCTCTACCACACACTGCTCTTCTTTCATTCTCTAATCTAGTTAACCTTCACAGGAATGACAATAGATATACATCAGCCATTTCTTAGACCTCTCAAAGGCATTTGACATGGTCTCTCATTCCATTCTGCTAGATTCTCTAGCCTCACTATCTTTCACCCCATCTACCATAGCCTGGTTCAGAAGCTGCCTATCTGACAGGCAACAACCTGTCCAATGGCAAGGAGCACTATCCCCCCAATATCCAACTACCATAGGAGTCCCACAAGGCTCTATACTGGGCCCACTTCTCTTTTATATTTTCACAAACAACCTAAATAGCTCTACCCAGCATGGCACACTTATTCAATACGCAGATGATTCAACCCTGATCTGCACTGCCTCATCTCCCACCATTCTGCAGCAACTTACCCAGGAAACCTTTATGGAAAAAGGAAAAATGGATCTCAGGTTTCCAACTAATCCTAAACCCCAATAAGACAAAACTACTACTATTTTCCCCTAACAAATCAAAAGCTCTCCTCTCCTTTTCCATCACCTCTAAAAACGGCACTACCATCTTCCCTTCTGAACACACCAAACTTATTGGTATTGAAACTGACAATAATCTTAACTTCGATAGCCACATCTCACAAATCATCAAATTGGTTCACAAAAAATGGGCGCACTATATAGGCACAAAAACATTCTCTCACACCAAGCAAGAGTCACCCTTGCCCAGAGTCAGCTTCTGTCCACACTACTGTATGCAGCACCTATTTTCACCCATGTTAGAAAAACTGACCTAAACAAGCTAGAATCCTGTTACAATAAGATAGCCAAGTTTGCTACAAACTCCAGTTACAGAACACATCACTGTGTTGCACTAAAAGAACTAAAAGGGTTAGAGTCACCACAACTACTTAACTACCACCAGCTAGTTACTGCATATAATATCATTAAATACCCTGAAAAAAACCCATCTATACCCAGTCTTCTGACCCATTACACTGCAAATCGTCATCTCTGATCTAGTGACAAATCTCTCCTCTGCATCTCCAGGGCAAACAATACTGCAGGCAAAGCACTCTTTCCCACACTATTGCTAAAAACTGGAACCCCCCCTCACCATTCACTGACCACTGCCACTTCTTTCAGCTTTTCCCAGTTAGGGGTCACCACAGCAGATCACCTTGTCTGCTCATGACTGACAGTGGAGTTTTACAGTGTCAAGTTGCCAGCCTGATGCCCAGCCTTCCACAGAAGGCACACACACACACACACACACACACACACACACACACACACACACACACACACACACACACACACACACACACACACACACACACAACCACACACTCATGCCAATTTAGAGTGTACAATCCACCTACAGAATATCTTTGGGAGGAAACTGGAGCACACCCACATAACCACAGGGAGGACATGCAGACTCCGCACAGAAGGCACCCCAGCCGAGGATCGAACCAGAGAACCTCTTGCTGTGAGGTGGCAATGCTAACTGCTGCACCACCGCAGCCACCCTTCTCTGACCACAGCCTCTACCACCCCACAATTCAAAATCTCCCTCAAATCGCATCTACTAAACACCTGGTTATGTCCTTGTATCACCTAATCTTTGCTCTCCCATCTCCCCCCTTCTTTTTCCAACTTCCAAGCTACTCACTTTAACCCTCTACAGTATTAAACCCAGCCAATAACTCGGGCTATTAGTTGCTACTTCTCATAGTGGGCGATTGCTCCTTTTTTTGTCACAATCATTATATACCTGCACATTAAATGGAATTCCTGACTGTTTCTCCTGGAAAATGTCTTTTTCCAATTTATTTTTATATATTTTCAGTGTTTGGCAAAAAGTCTAACTCCATGTTGTATTATTTAAATTACCTTTGTATAACACTGTATAAATTTGCTTCTCTTGTTTTTTTTTTTTTTTTTTTTTTTTTTTTTTTTTTATAACAGTGTTTCGGAGCTTTTCTCCCCGGGCCTGTGCTGTAAATGAACCTGGTCCAGTTGGAATTTCCTGGTTAACATATGTAAAATAAAATAAATAAATAAATAAAATCTCTGCAATTTAGGTGTTTATCTTTAAATAACTGATTAAATATTTAATATTAGGTCATGTGATAGTAATTAATGGTATTTAAAAGGGGAGAGTGTTTTTATTATTTTTAGCTCTAATGAAGTTCATTCAATAAAATGAATGAAAGCGCTTAGCTGACACTCTTTATTTCCTCTGAGGGTTTTTCATCTTGTTGTTGGTGCAGTCTTTACCTACGAGTGCTCTGCATTTTTCTGCTCTGCTTGCTGCTTCATTTGGATTTTGAGGTGTATTTGTCTTTGAGAGATTATTTAGCTATTTTTGTCTTTCTTCAAAAGCATTATCCCTGCTGGTCAAGACAACATACTAGGCTGTCTCTTTATTATCTTAAAATACTGCCTCAGTGGTCCCTCTTATATTCCTACTGGGAATATGCCCAAGGCCTGTAGGGTTGCAGCCATGGTGTTCCTCCACATGAAAGACAGTACTTCTGACCCAGAGAACTATAGATCAATTTTCCTTAGCAGCATTTGTAATATAATGAGTATATCGTTATAGGTTTTAAAATAATATATTAGCAGTTTACAAACCATTGATCCTAACCACTATGACTTTATGAAAAGGAGGTCTTGCCTATTAAATCTGGTCATTTTTCTTGTGCATGACAGAAGTGCTATATCATAGTAAACCAGTGTCCACTGTCTACCTGGATTTAGGCAAGACTTACTTCTGATAGGTACAGAATCCTATTTGCAGCCATTTACATGTTTGTACAGTGCTTCTGTATAATTCTGCAAAGGTTGTTGTGAACTCTGGGTTGAACTGGGCATTGAATTTTGACAAACTGTCGCTTAATAGAATGTAGCTTGCTCTGGAATGGTTTCTAACTGTAACTGTTTTTTCTGTGTTTTCCAAGTTGATTTTTACTGAGACAAAACAGCTTTGTGATTCGACCTCACAATTAAGGATATGACAGGGGGGGTGGGGTGGGGGGGCATTCTCCCATAATGGGAGAACAAGGTGCAATGATGGCACAGTATATTTGTGTTAATAATGGCCATGAAATGCTGTTACTGCAAGTTGGAGGCCATGTATGCTTCCCAGTCTATAAAAGTGTAGTTAAAACCTCCCATGAATAGAGTGTTTTGTTGGATGGATAATGTCTCCAGTAGGTCTACATACGAGTCGCAGGATTTGTGAGACATAGATGATGACCTATAGCTTGAAAAGATATGTAAGGGACTCTATCTAAGGTGATTTGCTCATGGATGAACTGCAAGGTATCATCTTATTTAACCAACCTTGATATATACTTGTTGCTTATATAGATCAAGACACCTTCATCTTTAGTCCCTGTCTTTGTGGCTGATGGTCTAAATGTTTGGAAGGCACTGTAGCTTTGCACTGCCAGAGTAATTGCTGTGACTTTAAACTGTGTTGTGGTAATGGCACAGATATTTATATTTTCCAGAGTGAGAAGAGGTTGTAGGGTGTGCGTGTAGCAGTAACACCTTTAGTACCTAAGAGGGTGGATAAGATTTTAGCCAAAATCTGGAAGTCCATTGGGGAGAAGTGCAGGCCATCTTTGGCAAAGCAAAGTGGTCTGTTGACCATGCCCTGCCAGGCTGACAGATCTTGAATCCCCCAGGATTAACAGCAGAAGCTAATCCAGTTGTTAAGTCAATCATTTTTGTTCATATTGTGTCATCATCCTTGGTGAAGGTAGAGTGCTGCACAATGCACATACTGTCTTAGACACATATTCAGAGAGCTCCATAATACCTCTCTTCATATAATCCAGAAAAGTATGTCTCAGGTCATTTAAATCCACATGGACTATGACAGAATCATACCAGTACCTGTGATGCATGACTTCAGTACATGTGTAACCTGACAGATCCAGGCTCCAGATAAGCAGCTGACTGTAATCTTTTCCTTGTCCATTCTGGTGAGTTTGGCATCTGTGTGTCATTTAATGAAGTCTCCTATGACAAGAATCCTGGGTAAACTGTTTGCTTGCTTTATGGACTTTGTTTTTGGGGACCCATTGGGTATAAGAACATATGTGGTGTTTGGTGTTACTTCTGGTGTATGCTTTAGAGATTGCTGAGGATAAGCATTGTTGTTTGCATGCTTAGGAGGTCCTTGAGGTTTGAGGAGATTGCTTTTTAGTGCATCAGCATGAGATGGTCTATGTGTGTGTACACTATGTGTGATGAATATAGTGTGTGTTCTTGACAACCTTGATTGTATGTGAGTTTTATGCCTCCAAGGACATTGTGTAAGCACATCTCTCACATACTGTGTTGGTTTCTTTAAGGATTAAAAGGATATCAGTGAACATGAGAAAATTGTTACATTGTCCCAGGATGCCCATATTTACCAAGCTAGCTACAGAGACGTTTAGAAATTGCATATACATGCTATCCAGACCTGCATTAGGGTGGGCTATTAAGATTTGAGGACTGGGATTTAATGAGGTCTCCTAGGATGGTCCCTAGGGTTGGGGACTAGAGATGAATAGTGCTAGGATGTGGTATTAGTGCTATCTGATGTGCAAGCTAGCTACTTTGACTTTAACTTTGTACAATGTGTCATTAACTTGCAGGTTACAGTTTAAGTACTAGTTTTATAGGTAAATGTCTGTGTTTTCCAACTCAGATAGCACAAAGGAAAGGCAAGCCAAAATATTTTATTGTGGCATAATAAAACAAAAAAGTAACAACTGCAAACCGGTTTCGGCTATAAGTCAAGCCTTCATCAGTGCAAACAAAAAGTTTGAATGGTACATCCTGGTACTCCTTATATACTTGAGAGCTTAAAGGTGTATGCGCCTAAATACCATATTTTAAGTGCATATTCATCAAATAATGGTGTTGAGAAAATATATAAAAATATCTTTATAAAAATAATTTTGTATATAAAAAAGAAAAAAGAAAAAAGAGATAAGGACCATTGTGTTTATATAATTTAGAGCATAAAGCATAAATTCAATGACAAAAAACTAGTGAGGTCCAATAATTCACAAGACATAAAATATAAAATCAGCAGCTAGCAATAATGAACTAATTGTTTTCATTTAATCCAGGTTTGAATAAAGCACCTAACCTGGTGATCCATGAGGATTCCATATTATTTAATCTATCATGCCAGCCTGCTTTAGATATTATTTGCATCTGGATTTTGTCAATGATGGTAAATTTAAATTGTGCTGTTTTATGAGTCATGGTATGTTTATATAAAGCATTAGTGATTTTCTGAGTTGTGATTGCAGTAAGGTGTTCACTTATTCTATGTCTCAGTGGTCTGGAGGTTTGACCAACATAAAAAGAAAAACATGTACAGGTGGCTAAATAAACCACCCAATCGGTAATGCAGTTCCCAAAAATTCTTATCTGAAATAACCGAGATGTGTTGGAGCTAGTGAATTCCTTCGTCTTAGACATATATCTGCATGCACTGCAGTGACCACAGGGAAAACAGCCTATCAAAGGGTCACCAAATAAAGTGGTCTGTCTAGGTCTATCCAACTAACATCAGGATATAAAACCAAATCACTTGAATACATAATTAAGGAATATCAAATAGACAATACAATGTGGCTAGATATACAAACACTTTTGCTAACTCTAGCTAATAAATTAGAATTGTTCTCATCAATTACTAAACACGAATCCAGTATTCTACTATACCATTTTCAATCAATCTTACTTCATAAGCATACATATTCTGGCAAACTTTCTTTTACTTATAGAACTATAAGGGAAGAAACTTTTAGCTATCCACAGAACTTCTGGAACAATTTTTACTCTATCAATAATAATCTTCCTACCAATTTAGACAAAGCAAACATATTACAATCAGCAGGGAAAACTACTTTATCTTTGAATTGGAAATTATATACGTGGAGATATATAAACAGATCATTCTACACTCCTCAATTAATGGATAAAATAAACAAAAAACAAAATATTTGTAATAAATGTAAATCAAATATAGACATAAACTGGGCACATATGTTTTACGAATGCCGTACTTTAAATACTTTCTGGGGGAAAATAAATAATTTACTACAGGCACTTTATTCAGACAATTTCACATTAAATAAATCTCTGGTGATATTTAATACTCCTGTTCTACAATGTGTCAAAAAATAAAGTATCTACTATTATGGGCAATACTGGCAGTAGCCAGAAAGACCATAACAAAAAATTGGATTTCAGAATCTCCTCCTTCCTTTTCTGAGTTCAAAAATCTATTAAATGTTGTATGCCAACTGCAATTAAAAACTATAAGCTCAAGGACAACCAAAAAAACATACAATATTCAATTGTGGGTTAATTTGCAAAACTTGTTGAAGAAGAACGAATCTCTATAACAAATTATATTAGTTTGTAACTTTCATAATGACAGCATGCATTGTAATCAGATATCAATAACACATTGTAAATATGTTAATGAATGTCTATGTAAATACTTTAGTTGGTTCATTTCTGTTAGTTTGGTTTATATCAAACATAATTTATATAATGTAATTCATATATGTTAAAGTTTTCAGGTTACAGTTTTTACTATGATTTTATGCGATTGTTTACAATTTTGAATGTATTAAAATCAATAACATTGTTTTGAAAAAAAAAAAAAACTTCTTTGCCCTTGAAATTGACATTCATTGAAATAACATTGAAACCCGCACTCAAAAAAAAAAAATGCATATGGCCAGTGCAGACAAAGTTTACCTTTAGGCTGTTTTCAAATCATAGACCCCTAGCACACATATATAGGACCATGCAAACATGCATGTGTTCTTTGATTCACCTTCCTGGTTGTATTAAATTATATTCTTTGTATAATACCAGCACACTGATTGTTTTGAATATTTTTCCAGTAAGCAATGAAACAAAATATATGAACCAATAATGACAAAACTGCCCAATTCATTACATTTTCTTCATAAAAGTCTGTTTAAACGTCTGTCATTAAAATCCACTCATACTTCTCAAACTCTTAGAGCATGAAATCTGGATAAAGCCATAAATAAAAGTGGGATAAATGCCCAAATATAGGGACAATTTTTAAATATTGCTCTTAGAATAACAGGTTTTGCATTAGCATGAATTTTTTGAAGGATATGAAGTCTGTAACACAAATGTCTATCATTATTTTCTAACTTTAATCCTTAATGATTTGCTACTAATCTGCCAGAAAACCGCAATTTTATGAAAACATACCAAAATAATGAAGTAAAAATCTGGACATTCTGCGGAAATCTGTACAGTTGAGAGGTATACTCACCAAGATCAGTAAATATGCACAATCTTTGCAGAAGAAAAAATCATCTAAATAATTCCATATTAAAAAGATCTGTAGCTAGTGAAGGTGTTGCTGCTACCAAACAACTTTATATTTCATTGTTTCATCTACAAATAAAGTACCTGTTGCCCTTGAAGAATAAATTGCCTATGTTGCATTTAAAAAATGATAAGCTGCTAATATAGTAATAGGGAATGGATGACAAACTGACAACAGCTTCATAGATTCTAGGCATATCATCCAAAGGAGCACAAGCTCAGGACTGCAGCACCACCCCCCTTAAAGTACAGTATGTAAGAGACCATAATCATTAGATGCAGACAATTTCAATAAATAATGTTGCTTGTATCCCTTTATTCTTTGACTATAATACATGTTTTTTCTTCTACTTTTTGACTATTAGTAGAGAACAAATACACAATATTAAATCATCTTCATTCTCAGTCATTTTTTGTAGTTCATATTTGTAGTGCTTGTAACTAACATAACACAACTTATGTCTAACCATCACGTTTAAGATTTAACTAGTTGTGAGACTTGGGAAGTGTGTCATGCAATGTTTTGGACAACTTATGGAATATCTATGATATTTTCTGTTAATTTTCAGTGTCTTCATTTTTTTATGCAGACATTTTACCACTCTTGTTTCCCTCGTCTGTACATGTGTCCATATTCCCAGCATCTTTGCATTATTCACTTAACTACACTATGTATTCCAAGTTAGATCCTAATTTAATTTCTACTTCTAATGTCTCTGTCAAAGTATCCCAGGATCACGCAGTCTGTATTCACTGTACTCCTGCATTAATATTCATCCTTTGCATTGTTTGAAATAGCTGACATAACTATACTAACAAACACACATGCACACAGTATACTCTTTTCCTTGGACTCAGTACTATCATCAAATGCATATTGCTTTGCACTTCTTTTCATTAAACATAAGCTGAAATACTGCCTGCATTTCTATAACTTTGCTAATTTCTAACTTATCTTCTGCAAGTCTTCTTGTGTATTATCTGTGTCGCAGAGTTTTATGTAATCTTCAGAGAGCATGCTTGTCCTTGTTGTTTCTTTATTATCTATTTTCTATATAGGGACTACTCCAAATAATTAATTAAAAGGTCCATTTACAGTAATCTTTCTTTGGTATAGTTCCATTTACTAAAATTATATTTTATGCTGTAATGCCAAATGACTTGCAAAGAATTTCTAATTAAGTTACCTTTGCAGCCCTCAAGGTCTACAGCTTTTGCCACTCATTCAAATAAATCTATTACATTTATGTGACTTGACTATGCTGTTGATATTTCATTCAGCTCTGCATCTTATATCTATGACGTTTATGCACTCACTAATAGTACTTATCTCATCAACACTGTCTGGATTTCTGTAGACCTAAGGGTTTGGTCAGATGTTTACTGTTCTATCTGGATTAAATTATCTGTCTCATTCACTCAGGCAACAGTAATGCTACTGCATACTAAAATCTTCAGGGAGTTAGTAACTTACCTGTATGTTGTACTGATAAAAGAAGAGGTGGACAGGCTGTAGGAAATATAGAGATGCAGACAGCAATGCAAGAACAGAATGCCTTCTTGTATTTAAAATTGCCCATGGGTGGAAAGGAAGAAAAGGACATCTGTGCAACAATGCATGCACAGAAGTGATGCAACACATGTGTGTGACCGGACCATTCTTAAAGAAGAATACCCTTAGAAACAAAGACAGTATTTTTTTAACTAAAAGTAAATGTAACAGTCCCTCAGCAAGTAAAGTAAAAAAAAAAAAAAAGTGCCGCGGGGATGACTGCCCCTCTCGCCACCCCCCCACCCCCCAACCCAGCTATGCCAATGGTCTGTCTTGACAGCATGAGAGCCAAAATGCCAAGGAAAATATTTTGGCTGAGTGATATATAGTCTTAATTAAACAAAAACCAGGACAGCAATCCAATAAGTGAAATATATCAGTACAAACGGGAAAGAATAGATCCAAGAACTTTTACACAGTATGACATAACATACTATGCCTCTGATACAAAGAGGAATGAGAGGTATATACATACCATGAGCCCTACAGTAATGCCATCTTCCATCTGTCATGAGTTTGATTCCTATCATGCTAATAAACATGACAAATGTCCATCACATGTCGACACAGAAAAAAGACAGTGAAATCTGTGAAGCACTGATTTAGTATCCCAACCTGCAGCCACAACAGTCTGTGGGACAAAGTAAAAGATTAGGAATAAGGCTAATGATTCAGTGTGTCAGAGCCAGGCTCTAT